>NC_068918.1:26027857-26330887 GCF_023091745.1 Budorcas taxicolor
GTTTTAACAAATGGGCAGGCTATTACTAATGGAAAATGATTCCATTGACAGGAATAATCAAAGCTAGCTGGAGACAGGGATGTTTCAAGTAGTGGAGATATAAATTAAAAAAAAAATTTCATATGTACAATGCACCCCAGTGGTCAGAGCTGCAGCATTTATTAATAGAAGAGGAAAGAGGTCAGAGAAAGATAATTAGTTTGGGAAAAGTGAATCCTGTTTGCACCTTGTTTTCCCCTTCAATGGGTAACTATTAGCTCACAGCAGTCAGTCTGGCAGTCTGTCCTTGGATATCTTGTTTATGTAGTCTCTAGAAAACCTCTGTGATCTAAACTATGAAGCTGAAGGACAGGCTGTTTCTCTGTAATGTCTGTCTGTATCTAGCACCTCCCTTCTTAGCTGTGCCAGGCCTGCACTACTTCCCTCACAGAAATGTCACTATAACTGCTGACTTTCTTGAAATCCTTTCCCCTCAACTCTTTACTTCTCATTGGAAATCTCTTCTGCACCCTTATTTGAAAGTGATCATAATCTGAGGTGGTAGTCGAATTTCTATCACAAGTTATAATCACTTTTTGAATATGAATGTAAGATGTTAAACAAAAATATGCAAAATTCAAGTTTTCTTTTTTTTTGTTATACTTCAACCAACAAAACAGATAGTAGTGACACCATTATCAAATGAGTTGTATGAGTTCATTCTGACCTCCCCAAATTTTTAAAATGTTTTTAACATTAACTTTAAAAATGTTACTTAAAATATTTTAATTAAGACAATAACTCTGGTGCCTGCAAACAGTTGATCATGGGTTGCACCCTTCAGTGAATTATCACAGAAGAAAATTTTGGCAAATTTATTGGCTTCATTCCCACAGGCATTGTGAAGCAGGAACTCTTTTCACATTAAGATCACAACTCTAGGATAAGCAATATATAATATGTAAACTCCAGTAATGCTGAAGAAGCTGAACGGTTCTGTGAAGACCTACAGGACCTTCTAGAACTAACACCAAAACAGATGTCCTTTTCATTATAGGGGACTAGAATGCAAAAGGAGGAAGTCAAGAGATACTTGGAGTAACAGGCAAATTTGGCCTTGGAGTACAAAATGAAGCAGGGCATAGACTAACAGTTTTGCCAAGAGAATACACTGGTCACAGCAAATACCCTCTTCCAACAACACAAGAAAAGACTCTACACATGGACATCACCAGATGGTCAATACCAAAATAAAATTTATTATATTCTTTGCAGCCAAAGACAGAGAAGCTCTATACAGTGAGCAAAATCAAGACCAGGAGCTGACTGTGGCTCAGATCATGAACTCATTATTGCCAAATTCAGAATTAAATTGAAGAAAGTAGAGAAGACCACTAGACTATTTGGGCATGACCAAATCAAATCCCTTACAATTATACAGTGGAAGTGACAAATACATTTAAGGGATTAGATCTGATAGTGTGCCTGAAGAACTATGGATGGAGGTTTGTGACATTATACAGGAGATAGGGATCAAGACCATCCCCAAGAAAAAGAAATGCAAAAAGGCAAAATGGTTGTCTGATGAGGCCTTAGAAATAGCTATGAAAAGAGAAGTGAAAAGCAAAGGAGAAAAGGAAAGATACACCCATTTGAATGCAGAGTTCCAAAGAATAGCAAAGAGAGATAAAGCCTTCTTCACTGATCAATGCAAAGAAATAGAGGAAAACAATAATATAGGAAAGACTAGAGATCTCTTCAAGAAAACTAGAGATACCAAGGGAACATTTCATGCAAAGATGGGCACAATAAAGGACAGAAATTGTATGAACCTAACAGAAGCAGAAGATATTAAGAAGAAGTGGCAAGAATATACAGAAGAATTGTACAAAAAAGATCTTCATGACCCGGATAACCATGATGGTGTGATCACTCACCTAGAGCCAGACATCCTGGGATGCAAAGTCAAGTGGGCCTTAGGAAGCATCACTATGAACAAAGCTAGTGGAGGGGATGGAATTCCTTTGAGCTATCTCAAATGCTAAAAGATGGTGCTGTGAATGTGTTGCATTCAATATGCCAGCAAATATGGAAAACTCAGCAGTGGCCACAGGACTGGAAAAGTCAGTCTTCATTCCAATCCCAAAGAAAGGCAATGCCAAAGAATGTTCAAACTACTATACAACTGCACTCATATCACATGTTAGTAATGATCAAAATTCTCCAAGCCAGGCTTCAGCAATACATGAACTGTGAACTTCCAGATGTTCAAGTTGGATTTAGAAAAGGTAGAGGAACCAGATATCAAATTGCCAACATCTGTTGGATCATCAAAAAAGCAAGAGTTCCAGAAAAATTTATTTATGCTTTATTGACTATGCCAAAGCCTTTGACTTCGTGGATCACAAAAACCTGTGGAACACTGTTCAAGAGATGGGAATACTAGACCACCTTATCTGCCTCCTGAGAAACCCTGTATGCAGGTCAGGAAGCAACAGTTAGAACTGGACATGGAACAACAGACTGGTTCCAAATAGGAAAAGGAGTATGTCAAGGCTGTATATTGTCACCCTGCTTATTTAACTTCTATGCTGAGTACCTCATGAGAAGTGCTGGGCTGGATGAAGCATAAGCTGGAATCAAGATTGCTGGGAGAAAGATCAATAACTTCAGATATGCAGATGACACCACCCTTATGGCAGAAAGTGAAGAAGAACTAAAGAGTCCCTTGATGAAAGTGAAAGAGGAGAGTGAAAAAGTTGGCTTAAAACTCAACATTTAGAAAACGAAGATCATGGCATCTGGTCCCACCACTTCATGGCAAATAGATGGGGAAACAATGGAAACAGTGACAGACTTAATTTTTTTGGACTCCAAAATCACTGCAGATGGTAACTGCAGCCATGAAAGTAAAAGATGCTTGCTCCTTGGAAGAAAAGTTATGACCAAGTTAGACAACATATTAAAAAGCAGAGACATTACTTTGCCGACAAATGTCCGTCTAGTCAAAGCTATGGTTCTTCCAGTAGTCATTACAGATGTGAGTGTTGGACCATAAAGAAAGCTGAGTGCCGAAGAATTGATGCTTTTGAACTGTGGTGGTGGAGAAGACTCTTGAGAATCCCTTGGACTGCAAGAAGATCGAATCAGTCAATCCTAAAGGAAATCAGTCCTAACAGTCATTGGACGAACTGATGCTGAAGCTGAAACTCCAATACTTTGGCCAACTGATGAAAAGAATGGACTCATCGGAAAAGACCCTGATGCTGGGCAAGGTGAGGGCAGGAGGAGAAGGGGACGACAGAGGATGAGATAGTTGGATGGCATTACCAGCTTGATGGATATGAGTTTGAGTAAGCTCTAGGAGTTGGTGATGGACAGGGAAGCCTGGCGTGCTACTGTCCATGGGGTCCCAAAGAGTCGGACAGGGCTGAGTCACTGAACTGAACTGACTGAACTGAATAGGTTAAATTTTAGCAATTAAAATCCCCTTTGATTACGTTTTTCCCAGTAATGCGCAAAGGCTGCATTTGCTCTCTTACACGTGCGTAGGTCACTTCTAAGTAATACATTTTGCTACTTACATCAGTTAGAGGTAAGAGAAAAAATATTGTCCAATTGCTTCAGAGGTGTTTGCCAAAGTACATAAACTTTGAAATGTGTAAGGCTACTGGAATAATCTTTTATTTTGTCTTTTTTAGCATGAGAGGAATTTTCCTTTTTAGCTGCTCCGAATTTTAAAAAATCATCTCAAGTATTTTTAAAAAGCAGTTTAGGTACCTTAGAAGTTTATTCAATCTTAGAAATCCACATTAACACACAGTTCTCACTTGCTTGAGTTTGTCTACGTCCATTTCTGTAAGCCAACTCTTCCAGGCTAATAAAATTCATAATATTTTTAAACAAAATCAAATACACTTAACTGACATGCAGAATCAGAAGGCTCAGCGAACTCTCGCGCGATTTTAAGACGCTACCGCCAGACGTCACAGGTTGCCATAGCAGCCATCCTCCGGAGTGGAAAAGAAGGGTGGTGCGAGGGGCGGATCGCTGCTGCTTCTGCTGCTGCTGCTGCGGAGGACCGCGGACGGTCTCCTGCAGGTCTGACTTCTGCCAAAATGAGCGGCCTGGATGAGGGCGACAGCCTCCCTATCGCTAAATCCTGCAGCGCCGCTACTCCCGACCATGCCCCGGGACATCCGGACCTCAAGCAGTGTCAGGGCGAGGAAACCGAGGCGACCTCGGTGATGGCGGACACAGGTGAGGGCGGCTTGGAGACTGCCGCAGAGGGAGGCGCGGCCCAGGACCCCGCGGTCTGTGGCCTTGCGCTCCGCTTTCGAGTTGCTGGGAGTCGCGGCCGCGTAGCGACTAAAGCGGGCCAGAAAGAGGCTCCGGCTTCCACGGAGGGCCTGGAAGCAGCCTCTGCCTCTACCTCGGGGGGAGCCGACAATAGCCAGGAAAATGGCTGTCAGCGTAGAGAGCTACGCAGCCCTGCAATCGAGAAGGCTCTAGAAGCCTGTGGCGCAGGGAGCTTGGGGGCTCAGATGTTGCCTAGAGCGAAGGCCAAGGAAATGACGAAAAAATGCGCTGTTTCTGCGGCAGGGGAAAAGGAGGGAGTAACAGAGGCGGTGGTAGAGGGAAAGAAGGTTATGCAGAAGGAAAAAAAGGTGGTAGGAGGCGCGAAAGAGGAGACCCGGGCCAGAGCCCCGAAGATCAATAACTGCATGGATTCGCTGGAGGCCATCGATCAGGAACTGTCAAATGTAAATGCCCAGGCTGACAGAGCTTTCCTTCAGCTGGAGCGCAAGTTTGGCCGTATGCGGAGGCTCCATATGCAGCGCAGAAGTTTCATTATCCAGAATATCCCAGGTTTCTGGGTCACTGCCTTTCGCAACCACCCGCAGCTGTCACCTATGATCAGTGGCCAAGATGAAGACATGATGAGGTACATGATCAATTTGGAAGTGGAGGAGCTTAAACACCCCAGAGCAGGCTGCAAATTCAAGTTCATCTTTCAGAGCAACCCCTACTTCCGAAACGAGGGGCTTGTCAAGGAGTATGAGCGCAGATCCTCTGGCCGGGTGGTGTCTCTTTCCACTCCAATCCGCTGGCACAGGGGCCAAGACCCCCAGTCCCATATCCACAGGAACCGGGAAGGCAACACTATTCCCAGTTTCTTCAACTGGTTCTCAGACCACAGCCTCTTAGAATTCGACAGGATTGCCGAGATTATCAAAGCAGAACTGTGGCCCAATCCCCTGCAATACTACCTGATGGGTGATGGGCCCCGCAGAGGATTTCGAGACCCAGCAAGGCAGCCAGTGGAGAGCTCCAGGACCTTCAGGTTCCAGTCCGGCTAACTCCTGCCCTGTGAGAGAAGCTCCTGCACAAGTTCCCCTACCACCCACCTCTCATACCTGTGCTTAGCCAACAGCATGCTGTCCTCCCTGTACTTTCTCTTCACACTGGATTATTTTGTCCTTTGATCCTTCTAAATTCTCAAAACTCAGTGGCAAGATGGTTGCTTATATGCCAATGCTCTCCTCCTTCTGGGCCTTCCTGCTCTTCTGCATCCTGTTCCACTGTTCCAAGTGCATGGCCTTCCACTGCTTCTATGCCAAGCACATAATACTGTAGATACCCACTGCCTTCTTTTGCATGCTCTGGGCCCTGACTGTAGCCTTCTCCCAGTTAAAGCGGTTGTCTACCACGAAAAAGCTTGATATACTTTTGCAGCTACTTAGCTGGGCTTCATACTTTGTGCTGACTGTCCTGATACCCATGTACTCTGTGGCCAAATCTTTGAGTTTCACTGCTGCAAGATGAAGCTGATAGAGATGATGCCAGCCATCACCTAAACTGAACATTCCAGGCTACCAGTAACTGGTTTTCAACTGTCTTCCTGGGTCCATGCCATCTACCCTGCTGGTTATTTTGCAGAATAAGCAGCTGACTGGTGGGTGGTTACTAGGCATGAATGAGGTAACAAATGAGAAGTGTTCTGTGTTGTGTTGATCTTATGCCTTTGGTCACTCTGCATTGTGACCAGGGGGTGGTGAGTATGAAGCCCTGTGATGCGGCCCACCCAAACCTGCTCTCAGCTTTCTGGATGAGATTTGCACAGGCACCATTCCCTGCCTCTTTAGGAACTATCTGGAGACTTAAGCTCCTGGATAGCCCACAGGAACCATCCCCCACTTGACCCCCACCCCCTGCTTGCCAAATGGTTATCTGGAAACTGCTTGGCTGTCAGGCAGGTTGGGCAGTCATAGTATCACAGTGCCTAAAGCAAAGCTGGTGGGAGGTCCTTTCCAGCAGTTAGCCTTTTTGAGCTCTAGCCAACAAACCACCATTAATCTAGATGTCCCCCTTCTGCACCCATTCTAAACATGACAAAGTTGCCAGGATGGGGACACCAAGGAAGAGGTATTTCTGGTCTGTAGGGCCTGTTATGTATCTTTCTCTCTCTCACTTTCCTGCTTTCCTCCTTTTCTCTTCCTCATCCTCCTCCTCATAAACAGTTACAGCTGAGAAAACAAACTGGCAAAACAGGCTTTTTACTTTGCTTTCCCTTTGTGTCCAGGAGAAAGATACCGTGCATTGGACTTCAGCTTTCTTACTGCCCTCTTCTGCCCTCATGTGTCCACCCCACTTCCTTTAGTAAAGTCTAAACATTTCAAAGGGAACTCTGTAGGGTGAATTGCCTGCTTATGGACATCGTTCGTTGGGGCCCACTTTGACAGCCCCGTACTCTTCCTTATCCATTTACCAAAACTTTCTGTGTGTTTCCTTGAGCCTTAGCTTAAGAAGCTGAGGGGAGATCACAGAAGGGCTTCACGACAGACCCAGAGCAGGCTGTGATCCAAGGTAATAAAAACTTGGTTTCACTCCACCTTTCTAAGCTTGGAAGCTTTTTGAGGGGCCTCGTATCACTTAGAAATAACCAAGGCAGCATTTCGAGGGTCACTCCTGTTCTCTGTACTGTTTTTTCCCCTGAATTCCCATGGCCTGCATCCTACCACCCTGGTGTTCTTGGCTTTCAGTCCACAGCTTCTGCATTTCCTTCCCTGCTTCTGACCTAGTAAATGAGGGAACAGGCTGCAGTCTCCTTGTGGGAGCTGCTGAGACTCACTCATCGGGGGTAAGGGGGTGTGTGAAGTCTGCTCCATAGGATGTCTGTACAGAGCTGTGGGGAGGGTGTCCTAGGCTGTAGAAACTGAAAGCCCAGGAAACCAAATGAGCTTGCTGTGGATTGGGCTTGGGAATGCTAACAGGATAGATTGGAACACTGCAGGGTCAGCAGTAAAATGAGAGGCACCTGTGGTTTTTCCCAGGCGAGGTGGGAGAATGAAAGCGTTTGATGCTTTAAGATGATGCTTGCAGATGTTAGGTTTTCTCTCCAATTTTTCCTGACTCCTTGAATTCACCAGTAGATTTTTGTACTCAAATACAAGTCTGAATGTTTTGTATTCTAGCATATATGGACAATTAATGGCATATGCTCCTTATTTCACTGTGTTTGAGTCAAATCCTATTAATTCTTCTCCATATTTGCTTGCTGGCAAAATTGACATTTACAGCCTGCTGTTTGTTTGTAATTGAGAATGTGTGCAAAAATATCAGGCTTGTTTCCTGTGCAGTATGAAAACTTTTGTGACTACTCACAAATATATCAGCTTGTTCTGGTCTCTCTTCTTATATAACTCTATTCTTAGAAATATAATTTGAATGTGATCTTTGAAATTGTGCAAATTGTTGCTGTCATGTGAAAGTATTCTCAAACAGAAAAACCTAACTTTGTCATCTTGATATTTCTTGGTCTAGTAATAACTGTTGTACTTGACATCTTATGTTCCTAACTTGTAGAATTGTTCTGTCAAACTAAACAAAGATAGTACTTTAGTCTTCTCCTGTGTGTTCAAAAGGAAAAATAAATCTGTTACTCTGCTGTGTTTCTTGTTTTCGCCAAAAATAAAAATAAATAATGCTGTTTTGTCTAAGCTAATAAATGGTTGGAAAATCATTAAAGTTATCAAGTTGTTACAGTATCGTGTTGAACCTTTTAAAAAAGGCAATAGTGCACCTTCCAAGATTTTTTGCTTGGAAAACGGTAGATAAGAAACCCAAATGCTTATTCATAAATGTATTTCCTATACAGTCAGCACTGTTTTCGGTGGTAGTTGAACCGCTGTGTATTGATTTTTGTCACTTACCTAGAATACTGTTTTCAGTGGAAAACTGTTCTCTATTGCACAGTCATTTTTAGTTACATTTATGTTAACTATGTCCCATCTTTGGCTCATTCTTTAGTTGATGAGCTTAAGATAGACTTTTGGAAGAATTAATCAGTGGATATTCTCTAAATACTACTTAAATTCTTTTCCTACAATAGTGTGGTGCTCTAAAAGGAAATTTAAAAAAAATGACTAAAATATAATGTCTAGAAGCAAATGATACCAGACATCACAGTGTCAGTTACCAGTAATGTCTTGCTTTTCAGCATCTATTACATGAAGGTTTGGGAGATAAATACTTCTGCATTCTCTGAAGCAGACAGAGCAACGAATACTACAAGGTCTGCATAAGTGAATCACTGAGTATTTTTAGCCATCTAAACAAAATTTTGACATAAATGGCTCCAAATTACTGATTTGAATTAGAGATTGTTCATTAAACCTACAGGTAAACCAGACTTGCTGACTCTTGATGCAGTTCTTATTTGCAAGCTCTATTTGCTGAAGTGTAATTTTTCTAGACCTGGAGAACTTTTAAGTATTAGCAAAGTTTTCCTTTATAAGTTTTATACTCATTTTAACTTCCCCATACTATTATGTTCATTTTACCTTTTCAATTCAGTGATTAATTTCTGCATTGTCAACCATCTGTTTCAAGCATTATCTTTTTATCCTATTCTGGATATAATCAGAAAATATCATTTTTGTTGGTTTATTATCAGCTTCAGTCTAACCAAGATTCGTTTTTCTAGTAGGCTGGTGCTACTCATTTGTCACAGATTAACATGGTTTCTGTTCTTTTTAGTCCAATAAATTAGACTCAGCATTTTCTTGGATTCACTTACTACACAACTGGTTAACTCAAATAACCCTGCTCCATTTCTTTGCATTGCCTTTTGTTTTTATTCCTCTGTTCTGGAACCAAAAGTCTTAGATCTCCAAACCAGTTGACTTTCTCTCATCCTTTTATCCAAGGAAGCATGACCATTGTGGTCTGCTCTGGCCACATTACCCTTTGAGTACTTCATAATTTTCTTGGTCCCTATATTAATTAACAATATTATTGGGCATCCTTATCTATTTTTCTGGATGTTTAGCTTAGGCCAGATACCGGCAAGGTTTTCTCTGACCTTCCTTATTCAGGCGGGCTCTTCCACATCACTCCAGCTGCTGCTTTTGCTTCTGCTTTCTCATACAGTACATGAGTACATCAGTAGTTTTCATCATTAAAAACAATCCCCTCAAAATGACCAGTATTCCTAATTTTGAGTTGCTGGTCTCATAGAGTTACAATTTAAGCCTAAGCCTTCAATATCTGATTTTGCATCAGATACACATTCCTTGGTTTGACAGTCCAGAAATCTAACAGCAGGTACTTAGATTACTGTTCTTAGATTACTGTCATAATTCTGAAAGTTTTACTATTCCCTTTTAAGTAGTTGAGAAAACAGCTCAGAAAATTCAACTAAATTACCTAAGATGCAAATCACAAACAAATTGCTTGATTTGAAGCTAGGGTACCTTCCACTGTATCACAGACATCTGTATTAAATTAAGCATAAAACAAAACCCTATTATGTGAGTATTAAATGGAAGGTTATTCTTAATGCATTCATGATGGTCTTTGAAGAGATTTGAAGTGATAATTAAGATTCCATAGATTAAAACACTTCTGAACTTACATATGTAACATGATGTTTGGTGCATAAATGAAATTAACAGTTCACTTCATCAAAGGGAATAAGTGCAACAAAACAACAAAAAATTTTAAAAATTGTGTATTTAATTTCTGCTGTATAGCAATGTGATTCAGTTATATATACACACGCATTTTTTATATTCTTTCCATTATGGTTTATCACAGGATATTGAATGTCGTTCCTTGTGAATAGTAAGACTTTGTTGCTAATTCATTCTGTATATAATAATTTGCAACCCCACATCCCCATCTCTTGGCAATTGTAGTTCTGTTTTCTATGTGGGTTTTGTAGATGTTCATCTATCGTGTTTTAGATTCCACATATAAGTAGTATCATATGATAGTTGTCTCTGATTTGCTTCATTTAGGATGATAATCTCTGGTTGCATCCGTGTTGATGCAAATGGCATTATTTATGACTGAGTAGTATTCCATTGTGTGATATATACACACCCTATCGTCTTTATTCTTTCGTCTGTTGATGGGTGCTTAGGTTATTTTCATGTCTTGGATATTGTAAATAGTGTTGCTGTGAACACAGGGGTGTGTGCATCTTTTTGAATTATAGTTTTGTCCAGATACATGCCTAGAAGTAGGATTGCTGTATCATACGGCAATTTAGTTTTTTTTGAGGAATCCCCATACCGTTTACTGTAGTGGCTGCACCAGCTTACATTCCTGCCAACAGTGTCAGAGGGTTCCCTTTTCTCTACACTCTCCAGCGTTTGTTTGTAGACTTTAATGACGACCATTCCTACCAATGTGAAGTAATAATTCATTGTAGTTTCGATTTGCATTTCTCTAATAATTACCAACGTTGAGCATTTTTTCATGTGCCTCTTGATCATCTGTATTTCTTTGGGAAAACGTCTATCTAGTGCTGCCTATTTTTCGATTGGGTTGGGTTTTTGTGTTGGAACTATTTGTGCATTTTGGAAAGTAAGTCTTTGCCAGTCTCATCATTTGCAAATATTTTTCCCATTCTGTAGAATTGTGTTTTTGTTTTGCTTATGATTTCCTTTGCTGTGCAAAAGCTTGTATGTTTGATTAGGTCCCATTTGCTTTTATTTCCATTTCCTTAGAACGACCCAAGAAAAAATTGGTATGATTTATGTCAGAATGTTTTGCCTGTATTCTTTTAGTTTTATTGTGTCATATGTTTGTCCTTTTGAGGGTGTCTGGTGTGAAGAGGGTGTATTCTAACTTCCTTGATTACATGTGGCTATCTAACTTTCCCATCAACCCTTGCTGAAGAGACTATTTTTTTGCCCATTGTGTATTCCTGTCTCCTTTGTCCAAGATTTATTGACCTCAGATGTGTAGATTCCTGGGCTTATATTCTGTTCCACTGCTCCATGTGTGCCACAATGCTACAAAGCTACTGTAATCAAAACAACAGCATAAATAGTGTGACAGCATGCTGTTTTGATTACAGAAGCTTTGCAGTATTGTCTGACATCTGGGAGGCTTATGCCTCCTGCTTTGTTTTTATTCAGGATTGCTTTGGCAAGTCTGGGTCTTTTATGGTTCCATATAAACTTTAGGATTATTCTAGTTCTCTGGAAAGTGTCATGAGTAACTTGACAGGGATCACATTAAATCTGTAGATTGCTTTGGGTAGTATGACCCTTTTAAGAATATTCTTTCAACCCAAGAGCATGGGATGTATTTCCATTTCTGTGAATTGTCAACTTTCTTAATGTTTTATAACTCTCAGCTTACCTTTCACCTTGTTAGATTTATTCATAGGTTTTTGTTTTTTTGATGTGATTTTAAAGGGGACTGTTTACATTCCCTTTGTTAGTGTAAAGAAATGCAACCAATTTCTATATGTTAACCTTGTAGCTTGATACTTCGCTGAATTAGTTTATCAGCTCCTATAGTTTTTGTGTGGGGTCTTTAGGGTTTCCAGTATATAGCAGTCGAATATATATAGAAGACTCTAGTAATAGAGTCATCTGTATGTAATGAGTTTTACTTCTTCAGTACCAATTTGAAAACATTTTCTTGTCTGATTACTGTTCCTAGGACTTCCAATACTGTGTTGAATAGAAATGGTGAGTGGGCATCCTTGCCTGATTCCAGATTTCAGTGGGAAAGCTTTTGGTTTTTCACATTATATTGGTTTTGATTTTGTAGTAAGTAGCTTTTATGATGTTGCGATATGTCCCCTCTATATCCACTTTATTAAAGAATTTTTATCATGAGTGGATGCTGAATTTTATCAAATGCTTTTTCTGCATCTGTTAAGATGATCATGTGGTTTTTGTCTTTTGTTGATGTGGTATATCATATTGATTGTTTTATATACATTGAACCATCCTTGTGACCCTAGGATGAATCCAACTTGGCTGAAGCATATGATCTTTTTTCTGTTGTTGGATTCGGTTTGCTAATATTTTGTTGAGAATTTTTGCATCTATATTCATCAAAGATATTGTCTTGTAATTTTCATTTTTGGTAGTGTCTTTGTCTGTTTTTGGTATTGGGTGATGGTGGCTTCATAGGCCTGTGTGCTAATATTAAACTTAAGTCCTCTGTCCATTTACACAATTTTCTTGCCTTTTTACTTCATGTAACTCTATTATCAAATATACAGCTTTTCTTCTCTAATATCGTCTTTAAAAATTTTGATGATTATTTTTCTGGCACTTTTTAGAAACAAATAATAATTTAAAAAGTTTAAATACAATTCAACAGAAGATCATTCATTAGAAGCACTGACTGCTCTGCTAGTAAAGTGGGTGGAAACTTGGATATAAACTTTAATTTCCTCTTTTGACAAGATGGAAAAAACGGAAAGGTGGTAACTTGTTCAGATTTCTTAGGTAGGTACTGATAAGACGAGCACCAGAACTTCTGACTTGAATGAATTTCTTCCGCTCCTCAGTGGCTAAAAGAATGAAATTAACTTATTTGGAGGTTCTTATTTTTCATATTAACAATAGTTTAGAAGTATTTAAAGATGTATTATTCTTTGTCATTGACAAAATAAACATGCATAAGGAAAAATAGCTTTATTTTTAAAAGAAATCAAAGGTCTACATGAAAGTATACATGAAAACAGCATCTTTCACTTGAGCCCTAAGCTTGATTGTGCATGCTCTTTATTATATTCCAATGAGATTTTGGAAATCAATTTCAAAGCCATTAACATTTATTAACAGATATTGAAGAAAGCTACTGCCTTTGAGGGAAAAAAATTCAGTAACTGTTTACCTACCCTGAGATACTCAATCCCACAATATATTTGGGATTATTTGAGCATTTAAAAATTTAACAAAATATTTATCTTTTCATTGCATCTATCAACATGTTAAACTCTTGGCTACAAACCAAGTAAAATGATGGTGACCAGTGTTTTCTGATTCTGTCCATGATGGACAGAGTGAAACTACAGCATAAAGAGTAGCCGGGAATTTATACTGTAAACATTATCTGGGTCCAAACATCTTGCAACAAACCGCTACTAATATGGCTACATGTAGCACACAGAACACCCTGGACTGCAATACATCTATAAAACCTTTTAAAAATAATTCTTTTCAACCTCTTTTTTCATTATCACTGCCCTTTGCCCTAGAAGAAAAAAATACATTTAATAAATTTAGCTTTAAATTACACTTCTCCCTAATGAGAGAAATACTAAGGAATAAGATTTTATTGTGTAGAATACAGATATGGAGAACCATAATCCACTGCGTTGAGATTTTTTTACACCAAGAACCAATTTTTGCCCCACTGAGAATACACAACTTAAAGTGAATGAAAAGTGAAGTAGACATTAGGGAGGAAAATGAAGAAAACATTAGGGAGGGAAAAAAAAACCCCTAATGATTAACACTGGAGGCTGAAATAGTTGGCTTCTTCTATCATCCAGGTCCCATCATGGCTGTGAGGTCTCAGAAGACATCATGTCTATCTCCTTGTTTTGGAAATTAGGAAAATAGTATAAAATCTGATAGTTTGGAATAATAATTTAATCTTACTAGACTTGGTGTTTTTGACTATAAATTGAAACAACAGGTATAGACCAGTTATTCTCAATTTTGGCTGCATTTTCCTGGGACATATTAAAGTTGTCAATGTTCATCTGTACCCCCAGACCAATTAAACCATATCTGGAGGTTATAGTCTAGCCAGTGGTTCTTAAACTTTAGTGTGAGTCATACTGTAATTAAATGCAGATTGCTGGGTCACAGTCCCAGATTTTCTCATTCTATAGGTCTGGGATGGGGTGTGCAAATTTACACTTCTATCAAGTTTGCATGTGCTGCTATGCTAGTGGTTTGGGGACCACACTTTGAGGGCCACTGGTCTAGGTAAATGTGTAAATATGCATGCATATGCAAGAACACTGGAGTGGGTTGCCATTTCCTTCTCCAACGCATGAAAGTGAAAAGTGAAAGGGAACTCGCTCAGTCGTGTCCGACTCTTCATGACCCCATGGACTGCGGCCTACCAGGCTCCTCTTGTCCATGCGACTTTCCAGGCAAGAGGACTGGAGTAGGGTGCTGTTGCCTTTTCCATGTGTATATATAGCCCCAGGTAATTGTAATTTCAGAACTACTAGTATAGAAAATATTAATAAGATTCTCTTCAACTCTAAGATACTGAGATTTTAACATAACAAGTGTCGTTGGGTCAAGACAATCTCTATAGAAAGGAGCCCTATGGAAAACATACCAATTTCTTGGTCACGTTTCATTAATAATTTTGTTTCTATAAAGCATTTTACAGTAGTTTTTGAAAATTAACATTTTTACAGTACATTTGCTGCATATATGGTTTTTCACTCATTTTTTGGTAAAGATAGTTTATTTGGCTGTCAGTTTTCCAGCATTTGATAAGACCAATGGAGGGTTTGGATAATAGCCTGCTGTTTTTGAATTATTTGAAGAGAACCTTGTAAATTTGTAGTCCAGGGGTAATTCTGGAAAAAAAAAAAATTATTCTGCAGATCTCAGAAGGCCTTTTATAAATATAAACAAATCAATATTTGATAGTTATTTATAATAAAACATTTTTTAGAGTTTCATAATTTTAATATTTCCTTTGTCACCAGGATAGGTTGCACCTGGAATGAACAGTGTAGATGTCTTTTCCTATACAATGTACAGTAATATTTAAGTCAAATTACATTTAGAGATATTGCAAATTATATTCAGAGCTCTAACTAGTGAATAAACTCCTTTATTGATTCTCTACACAAAAGTAAATACACAAAATAGGAATACTCCTCTGATTTGTTTTTTAAATTTAAATATCTCTAAGGCTTTATCCAGAAACTTACGTAACTGGTAAATGAGAACTAATAATCTTCATGCATGTGTGCGTGCTAAGTTGCTTTAGTCATGTCTGACTCTTTGTGACCCTATGGGCCCTGGAGCCTGCCAGACTCTTCAGTCCATAGGATTCTCCAGGCAAGAATACTGGAGTGGGTTGCCAAGCTATCCTCCAGGGAATCTTCCCAACCCAGGGATCAAACCTGCGTCTCTTATGTCTCCTGCATTGGCAGGCAGGTTTTTTTAATCACTAGCTCCACTTGGGAAGGCAATAATCTTCATAGCCCTGAGTAGTAAGAGAGTTATGAACAATAATCTTTGAATGGTTAGCTAAATAATTCCAATATGCACAATATGGCAACTTTTTCATATGATAAGCATCGCACACACACACACAGCCACAAGAGGAATGGGTGGAGAGAACATAAAATTAATACTTTCTCGACTGTGGGACATTGTGACATTTTCATATAAATATCTCAAAAGCTAGCCTTCGGATATATTCTTCCTAAGTTTCTTCAAAGAACCATTACCAGAAATATTACAAGTGAAACATTAAGACCTAGGTCATGTAATAATTATTCATTCCACATGCAGATACTGGTTAGTAATCCTTATTTCACAAATTTTACAGGTTAAACATCATTTGGTAGTACTGAGTGTTCCGAAAATGATACTAAAATAAAAATTTTATTTTAAATGCCAGTGAGAATCATTAAGACCCAAACAGTTAAATCCTTATGAGGAAAAAACTAGTGCTGAAAATTGCGAAGAAGGAACACTGCCTTTCTGAGGTCAGAGAAAACTAAGATTACTATGAACAGAAAAACATTCAATATTTTTCAGTATTAATGAATTTCACTGGTCTTCACTGCTTCAAGTTAGCTGGAGTGTATCTTCAGCCATTAAAAAGTCTCATAAAAAAGCACTGGAAATAAAATTGATAAAACTGAGTTTCAAAAATAGTGCACCTGAGGTTCTGGATTTCTTGTAAGCCACCAAAATGATACAGGCTAAGAGCTGACCCAACTACCTCTTTCTCCGTCTTTACACTTCCTAAAGTCTATACACTTCCTAAAGTAAAGGTAGCTATTATTAAAAGGTTAAAATGATTACACTATCAAAATGCTTATAAAGCAAACACTGCAGTAATATATACTGCAAATTTTATAACATCTATAAAAACTGCTTCTAAGGAAATTCTGAAAGAGATGGGAATACCAGACCACCTGACCTGCCTCTTGAGAAACCTGTATGCAGGTCAGGAAGCAACAGTTAGAAGTGGACATGGAACAACAGACTGGTTCCAAACAGGAAAAGGAGTATGTCAAGGCTGTATATTGTCACCCTGCTTATTTAACTTCTATGCAGAGTACCTCATGAGAAACGCTGGGCTGGAGGAATCACAAGCTGGAATCAAGACTGCTGGGAGAAATATCAATAACTTCAGATATGCAGATGACACCACCCTTATGGCAGAAAGAGAAGAGGAACTAAAGAGCCTCTTGATGAAAGTGAAAGAGGAGAGTGAAAAAGCTTGCTTAAAGCTCAACCTTCAGAAAAATAGGATGATGGCATCTGGTCCCATCACTTCATGGCAAATAGATGGGGAAACAGTGGCTGACTTTAATTTTTCTGGGCTCAAAAATCACTGCAGATGGTGACTGCAGCCATAAAATTAAAAGACGCTTACTCCTTGGAAGGAAAGTGACCAACCTAGACAGCATATTAAAAAACAGAGACATTGCCAACAAAGGTCTGTCTAGTCAAGGCTATGGTTTTTCCAGTGGTCATGTATGGATGTGAGAGTTGGACTATAAAGAAAGCTGAGCACTGAAGAATTGATGCTTCTGAACTGTGATGTTGGAGAAGACTCTTGAGAGTCCCTTGGACTGCAAGGAGATCCAACCAGTCCATCCTAAAGGAGATCAGTCCTGGGTTTTCATTGGAAGGACTGATGTTGAAGCTGAAACTCCAATACTCTGGCCGCCACCTGATGCGAAGAGCTGACTCATTTGAAAAGACCCTGATGCTGGGAGGGATTGAGGGCAGGAGAGAAGGGGACGACAGAGGATGAGATGGTTGGATGGCATCACCGACTTGATGGACATGGGTTTGGGTGGACTCCGGGAGTTGGTGATACATAGGGAGGCCTGGCGTGCTGCGGTTCATGGGGTCATAAAAAGTCAGACATGACTGAGTGACTGAACTGTCTGAAGCATTTAAATGTCAATGAGAGAATCACATCTAACAGAATATGGACGAATAAAGAAACTTTCCCTGGTGACTCAGATGGCAAAGAATTCGCCTGCAATGCAAGAGACCTAGGTTCGATCCCTGGGTCAGGAAGATCCCCTGGAGGAGGGAATGGCTACCCACTCCAGTATTTTTGCCTGGAGAATTCCATGGATGGAGAAGCCTGGTGGGCTACAATCATCGGGTTGCAAAGAATCGGACATGACTAAGCATGCAAAGAAACATTACATGAATTCAGGAAGATTTCAAGTGACAATGGTGAGTATCAGGTTTTTCATTCCCTATCTCCTTTAAAACAAATTTTATTCTGTCTTCCAGGTAGCACAGGAAGCAGAAAGTCTACCAAGGTTAAGAAACTGGGTGTGGAATAGCCAAACTGAGGTCAGATGACTATGCTGTTAAAGAAGAGGATGTCCAGATTGGGGATTCACCAAGAGGGAGATATCTGCATCTGTCTTAGGAAAATCACTGTTGGGTGCTATTTGGAAGAAAAGACAATTGATAGACAACCAAATTCTTGTTTACCACAGTAATCTTCTATTAAACTGTACAATGAATACACTATCAACCACATTATCTAACAATTACATGAACTGAACCAAAATGAATATGCTTAAACAGTTAAGTTCAGTGTAAAACAGAAATACAACAACTCTTGCGACTTTTCTTTAAGATATTGCCAGGATAACATTTATATAAAGATTTTAAAAGCCATGACCATCATACTGTTTTTCTTTCAGCCATTTTTTTTTTTAACTTGGAGGCAGATTACACAGTACTATCCAAATTTACTGAATATGTTACTGAAATAATTTCAAGTTCTGTGAGAGGATTTCCTTATGAGAATGTGATCATAAGCATTGAGTGCTAAGTTAAAGAGAAACGAATACTTTGCTGTTTGAGGAAATGTCTTAGGCATCAAAATCAATACTGAATATAATATACCAACTCTCATTCTTTCCCCACAAAAAAATCTACTTTAGTTTTGTTTGACTACTGATGAGTCCAACTAAGTATTTTCTCCTAAAAAAAGTTAGAAGACAAAGGCTCTGCCAAGTTCTTTTTCATGGTGCTGAGGAAGAAAACTTTGGGAAAATGAAAATGAGAGACACACTGATGTTGTTCTTGATTGCTTCTTGAAGGAGAAGTGATTACCCTAGAAGACGGGATTATTTTCCCATTTTTTTGGAGAAATATTTAAATCCTAGAATGGAGAGTCATTTTTCTTTGAGTCTCACTCTTTCACAACCATATCCCACTGAACAGCTTTTAGAATAATTCAAGTACTTTAGAATAGTTCACTGACTTCCATTATCACAAAATCCTACTCTCACTATAAATTTGAGTCCCTTTGAAGGAAAGAAAGTGAAATATAAAAACTGAAAATGACAGTGTAATTCTGGGCCGGTCCCTCCCTTTACCATTAACATGGTACTGGAGAAGGGGGCGGCAGAGGAAGAGATGGTTAGATAGCAACACCCACTCAGTGGACATAAATCTGAGCAAACTCCAGATTAGTGCAAGAAAGGGAAGTCTGGCATGCTGCAGTCTATGAGGTCGCAAAGAGTCAGACACATCTTAGTGAATGAACGACAATAAACATGGTATTATTATCTCTTTTCATCTTTTGATATTCAAACTTTCTGCATCTAATATCTTATTAGAGATTATGATATGCATTTGTGGTTTGACAGCTCTCATTCTTTGCCTTATATGTTAGAACACTTTAACTCCAGCCACTCTAATATGAGATTTATATGCCCCTGGTGTCAGGTCTTAAACTTCTTTCCTTATTCAAACCTCATAGGATGAAAACAACTTGTTTCCAACTGTAAATATTCACATATTTACAGTTCCAATTTATTCACATATCCTTTTGTTGCTGTATATTCATTTATTCTTGTGTTTCTAGTCTTCCAATAGGGATCATTTTCACTTTTGCATGAGCAACAATACCCTTTAGTGTCTTCCATAGCGCAGGTCTTCTGGAGATACACTTCCTCCACTTCTGTCTGAAAGTGAAGTTGCTCAGTAGTGTCTGACTCTTTGCGACCCCATGGACTGTAGCCTACCAGCTCCTCCGTCCATGGGATTTTCCAGGCAAGAGTACTGGAGTGGTTTGCCATTTCCTTCTCCACGGGATCTTCCCGACCCAGGGATCGAACCCGGGTCTCCCGCATTGTGGGCAGATGCTTTACTGTCTAAGCCCCCAGAGAAGCTCCATTTCTGTCTATACATACTTTTTTTTTTTTTTTAATCATTTAATGATATTTTTACTGGGTATAGAATTCTATCAAGGGTGACAACCATTTTCTCCCAGTAATTTTTAAAGATATCACTCTACGGTCTTTTGGCTTTTCTCACTCTTTTGTTGAAGTACTCCTTTGAAATCAATGTCTTTATTCTCTGACTGCTTTTAGTATTTCTTAATTATTTGGTCTTTAGCAGTTAACTTTGGGATTTCCTTTTGTGTATTGTGTTTCAGTTCTTTGGGCTTCTTAAACTTTTGGCTTTTTTTTTTTTTCTCATCATTTTTGGAAAGTCTACAGCTACTACTTTTTAGCTTATTCTCTCATTGCCTAAGTTTCTAATGACAGGAATCTTACTCCTCATTCTATCTCCTGTGTCTCATAGTCCCTCTGCTTGTATCTCCCATGCTTTTTCCTCTTCAGGATTTACTGTGGATATTTTTTGGCTGATTTTCCAGGATACCAGTGCACTTTCCCTGTGGCTACTCTTCTGTTAAACCTATCCATTCAGTTCTTAATTTTGACTTTTAATAAGAATTTTCATTTTCCCAAGTTTTTATATATCTACCAAATTTCTCATTCCTTTCTTTTTTATCCTTGAAGTTGGTTACTTCTGTTAGTGTAGTCTTATATCCTTGCATACCTGGCTATTTTTTCATTATGTGCTGAACACTATATAAATTAAAAAAAAAAAATTTGAGTCCTCAAAGACTTTTATCTGCCTCAAAAGAAGAATGATTTAAAGTTGAGCTTCAAAGAGTACATAAAAAGGTAATGAGATGAAAGAAAATCTCAGTCACCAAAATCTCTATTAGAGAAAGCATTGTATTGGTCCTAAAGTAAGTATCTGAACTAACCATTATTAGTCAAAGGTAAAAACAACCCACAGGGTGTAGATGCATGCTCAAGACACAGGAATCACCTGCTAAGTTGTCCTGTATGACCAGGAAGTAAAGGATTTAAAGTTCTCTTTGAAAAGAGAAGGAGAAAGAGATCAGAGAAGGAAAATCCCACAAATGGCAAGAAAAAGAAGAACGAGAACAGATGTATTGGATGGTTAAACCGTAACCAAAAAAGGTTTAAATAAAATATATATATAAAAAAAGCTGAGTTTCAGTTCCTGTGAATGCCTGCTTCTAATGCATCCTTCAGGGTCTCGAGACGGACTGAGAGAGTCCACCCGGTCTACCCCTCCTTTGGCAGGTCTTACCCCACCCCCTCCACTTTCTACCCCTGTACATTCGTGAAACTACAAAAAAAGCCACTCACTTCTTTGGGTGCCCTCTCTTCAGTTAGCAAAGAGGAGGAAAAGCAGGCCCCAAAGTCAGCGTCACCCAACTGGGCCTCCTTAGCATCCTGTCCTTGTAACTTTCCCCTAGCTTTATCCTGTGACTCCAGGCTGATTTAAAAAAAAAAAAAGTGCAGCATTTGCAGTTGGTTCCAGCGGACAGGCAAGTCCTAATTACCTCAGCTGCCAAATCTATATGTTATCCAAGAGAAACCTACAAATGTCATGGGAAATTTTTCTTCTTTTAAAGAAAAAAATTTCACTGTTTGCAGATGACATGATACTATACATGGAAAACCCTAAAGAGAGTATCAGAAAATTACTAGAGCTAATCAGTGAATTTAGCAAAGTTGCAGAATACAAAATCAATACACAGAAATCACTTGCCTTTCTATATACTAACAATGAAAAAAATCAAAGAGAAATTAAGGAATCAATCCCATTCACCATTGCTACAAAAAGAATCAAATATCTAGGAATAAACTTACCTAAGGAGACAAAAGATCTGTACACAGAAAATTATAAGACACTAATGAAAGAAAGCAAAGATGACATAAACAGATGGAGAGATATTCCATGTTCCTGGGGAGGAAGAATCAATATTGTGAAAATGACTATACTACCAAATGCAATCTACAGATTCAATGCAATGCCTATCACATTGCCAACAGCATTTTTTCACAGAACTAGAACAAAAAATTTCACAATTCATATGGAAACACAAAAGACTCCGAATAGCCAAAGTCATCTTGAAAAAGAAGAATGGAGCTGGAGGAATCAATCTTCCTGATTTCAGATTATATTACAAAGCTACAGTCATCAAGACAGTATGGTACTGGCACAAAAACAGAAATATAGACCAATGGAACAAGATAGGAAGCCCAGAAATAAATCCATGCACCTATGGGTACCTTATTTTTGACAAAGGAGGCAAGAATATAAGAGGGGGCAAAGACAGCCTCTTCAATAAATGGGGCTGGGAAAACTGGACAGCTACATGTGAAAGAATGAAATTAGAATACTTCCTAACACCATACACAAAGATAAACTCAAAATGGATTAAAGACATAAATGTAAAACCAGAAACTAAAAACTTCTTAGAGGAAAAACATAGGCAGAACACTTGATGACATAAATCAAAGCAAGATCCTCTATGACTCACCTCCTAGAGCAATGGAAATAAAAACAAAAGTAAACAAGTGGGACCTGATTAAACTTAAAAGCTTTTGCACAGCAAAGGAAACTGTAAGCAAGGGGAAAAGACAACCCGTGGAATGGGAAAAAATAACAGCAAATGAAACAACTTCACTCTGTGTAATAGGTTCTAGGTTCATCTACATCATTAGAACTGACTCAAATGTGTTTCTTTATGGCTGAATAATATTCCTTTGTGTATATGTACCACAACTTCTTTATCCATTCATCTCTCGATGGACATCTAGGTTGCTTCCGTGTTCTAGCTATTGCAGTGCTGCAGTGAACACTGGGATACATGTGTCTTTTTCAATTTTAAAACTCTTCCTCAGTGTACAGTAACAGGTAAAGCTTCTTAAGTATTTTCCCTCTTACCTGCTATTGCTTCAATACTTGGAATTGCAATAGTGCTGTAAGCACTGATTCGCTTACAAGACCATGTATAAACCAAGGAATCTTCTCTATTTTCCAGTCTGGAAACTGAATCAATAAAAAAGGAGCCCCATTTTTTAGATGATGTATTTAGAGGCTTTGCCTTTGATCCCTGAAATAAGAAACAGAATAATGAAACTGATTAATTAGCATTCAACCACATTTTCCCCACCATTAAGTAAATCAAAATAGAAAAACTCTGCAGAAATTTCAGTTGTTCAGCCAGACCATATAAAAAGTAAAACAAAGCTCAGCAGTCCTTCAAGCGTTTCCCCAGTGGCTCAACAGTAAAGAGTCCAGCTGCCAATGCAGGAGACACAGGTTCGATCCCGGGGTCAGGAAGATCCCCTAAAGAAGGAAATGGCAACCCACTCCAGTACTCTCACCTGGGAAATCCCATGAACAGCAGCCTGGCGGACTACAGTCCATGGGGTTGCAGAACAGTCAGACACAACTAAATACCAAAGTACTCCTTTGAAGTACTCTCTTCTGGCTTTGCCTGGGAACGCCTTTCTCAGCCTTTGGGACCTGGTGTGGATGCCACCTAGGATGTTTCCCTTGACTTTCCACACTTAGGTGAGATTAGGTCTCCTCCTCCATTTTCTCACACTCTTGAGTTTATTCCTAATATAGTACTTTCAAACCATCTTGCAATTATCATACTATTTACTTTTTGCCCTGGACAGATTATGTACTATATAAGGTTAAGAACTATCTCATGTATTAGTGTATCGCTAGGGCCTAGTGCCTAGGACATAGCAGGCACAGAAAAAATGTAGACTAAATAAAAGATTCATTCAAGAAATACTTCTCAGTGTTTTATAGGTGTAGTATAAAATTAAGAATAAAAAAAATCCCATCACACCCATATAATTTGAATTATAAAATCTGTCATCCTTTCTGGATGAAAGTTTTGTTTTAGAGCATCAGAGAGTCCCAAATATGCCTTTAGACTCATGATTCTTTCTGCTGGAACTCAATTTGTGAAGCAAGATGAAAATACATGTTTTTCAGATGATGCTGTTTAGATGGTGTTTAGAAATCCCTTAGCAAGAATCTATTTGGATTTCACCAAACATACTAAAAGCAGTATGGAATACAAATATCTGTGCTACTGTGTATGCATTTAAGGTGCATTTAAATATAATTTCTCAAGGTGTAAAGAGAAGCTTATAGTGTAACTTCTTTATTTGGCTCATTGTCTTTGTCTAATGAGTCTAAGGAGAGATGACTCACATTGCACAAACTATATGTAGATAATGGTTCTGCCAACACTGAGTGGCAATCTGGGCTGCACGTTATTCCTCTGAGAAGAGGAAAGCAGACTTGTTTACCCTTTCTGGTTCAATGTATTACGGATGCCGTTACTGTCTAAATGTTCATGTCCTTCCAAAATTTGTATGTCGAAACTCTAATCCCCAAGATGATGTAATTATGAGGTGAGGCCTTGAAGAGGTACTTAAGTCATGAAGGTGAAGCTCTCATGAATGGGGTTAGTGTTCTTATAAAAGAGAGCCCAGAAAGCCCATTATGTAACGTTGTGTTTGTAATGAACTAGCAAGGAAAGGGGTCTATGGGAGAAGATGGAGCTACTGTTTACATAATGCTGAAGGAAACATTCCCACCGTGTCTTCACTTTCTTTTCATTGTCTGTGCATTCTCAACTCATTGTAAAGAAACCAAATTTCCTTATTTCTCTTTGAGGGCAACTTCCTCCACAATCCCTCAAGTTAGAGGGTCTACCTCCTGGAAGGTTATCTTAAAACTCTTAATTCAGTCCACAGAGCTATGCAGTTCACAGAGTTTCCAGTGTCACACTGAAGACTAAATGTTACTCAACAGAAACCTCGTAGAACCTGACTCCTTTATTCTCACATAGTAGTCTTTGTTCCTTAGAACACTTTTAGGTTTACAGTTAAGTAGGGCAGACAGTATGGAGACTTCTTAAATACGCTGCCTCTGCTGCTGCTGCTGCTGCCAAGTCGCTTCAGTCGTGTCCGACTCTGTGCGACCCCAGAGATGGCAGCCCACCAGGCTCCCCCGTCCCTGGGATTCTCCAGGCAAGAACACTGGAGTGGGTTGCCATTTCCTTCTCCAATGCAGGAAAGTGAAAAGTGAAAGTGAAGTTGCTCAGTTGTGTCCGATTCTTAGCGACCCCATGGACTGCAGCCTACCAGGCTCCTCCGTCCATGGGATTTTCCAGGCAAGAGTACTGGAGTGGGGTGCCACTGCCTTCTCCGATGTTGCCTCTGGTCCACCCCTAACACGATCTCTCCTCTTAGTAACATTTTGTATTAATTACTGTGTTATGTTTGTTACAACCGTGCTCCATTTATTCATCCCCTTCCCCTCTGAGCCCTGGGGCATTCACCGGTCTCTTCCCTGTCCCTACACGTCTGTCTTTTCCAGAATGTCATACAGCGGCGTACAGAATGGAGCCTTTCAGAATAGCTTCCTTCCCTTCTTTCCCCGTAACATGCACTTTAGGTTCCTCCATGTTTCTCCATGGCTTGATAGTTTCTATTATTTTTCGATTTGCTCTTTGGTTTTTGACTTTTTAGATTCTTCCACTGGAATGAATTTAGAAGAATGCATAGTGCATTTTAGTTTCTGATCTTTCTCTTTTTTTCTGCTTATTTTTGCTTCTATATTCTACTTTCCCTTCCTAGACTGATGACATACTTTACTTTTCTTTCCCTCCAAGTTCACCGGGGGTGGCTCGGGACTAAGGTTAAGGGAGCTACCAATTTTGGAAGTTAGACCCATGGAAAGAGAGCACGACGGCTTTCATGGCTAAGCCAAAGAGAGAGTGTAACTACAGCACGTCAGGATCTGGCTGCCTCGTCATCAGCCAAAGCACAGCTGTGGTGCCACAGCACTGAATGAAAGCAGGGAGCCCGGAAGACAGACAGATGGTCAACGGCTTTATCTCGGCATCATTTAAAAACTACCCACAGGATCAACTGCAGAGTTGAGAGGGCATGAATACCACAGTTAAGTGCCAACAGACTTCACTGCTCATGGCAGAAACAAGCACTTTTAAGATATGACAAACGTAAAGGTCTTTCTTCCAAGGAGAAAACGAAAGGAGACTCTTACCTCATATTTTCCTTTTTTCTCTTCAGGTTCTGATTCCTCAGGCTTCCCATCTTTGTCCCCTCGGAGCTCTTCGAGGATAAGGACTGTCTCCCAATTACTATAATGACAGGCTGGGAAAATATCTGAATGCATGCTGTCACCAAAGTAAACAACCTATAAGTCAGACAGCAAATTCTGTCTGAGACATGAGGATTGTGAAGGGGAGTGGTGGTCATTTTACAAAAGGCACAAGAAAATTCCTTAACAGCTCTCAGAGTAAGTCAAGTAAAAGCTGCATAAGCATCTTGTATTTCCTTGGGTAACTTCGCAAGTGACCACTGACTTGTTCCATTTGATTCACAGGGTGTCAGGTTTAAGAAATTACACAATTCATTTGCATGCAGAAGAAGAGCAGAAGATAAGTGAACTTAATTCAAATTTCTGAAATGAAAATGAAAGAGCCCAAATGGTTTACAGTTAAACCTGCCCCTGGAATTGAAGAGCTGGTGACATACTGGAGATGGCCTGTTATAGAGGATTAGACTAGCAAGAACACTCACAACAGAACCAATTTACCAAAGTTTATAGGCCCCACTCACATCTGCTGAAACAGAGTCTCTGAGAGTGGGTGGGGTGAGGCAGGTGGACTCCAGGAGCCTCCCCAGGTATTCTGAGGCAAAGCTTACAGACGAGGAAACTAGGTTAAGAGCACATGAGCTAGAACCTCCAAGTCAGAGGCCCCAGGGGGCTGTGACGGTGTGCGAGCCAGGGGACCGGGGCTCAGTGATGGACTGACCCATCCTTCTCACCGGGCTCGTGGCAAACATTTTTCAGAAGGAAGTGTCCTGCTATTAAAAATATACCAATGTCCAACATCAACAATATGACAGGATGTTAAAAGCTAATGTGTCTTTAGTCTGTAGTATAATCAGTTATTGCTGGTTTCACATATAAAAAGGTCCTTGATGGGCAGTTAGTAGGATAACATTCCTCAGGTAACCCACACACTATTCTAGGTCTGTGTTCCTGCTTGGAATATTTGCTTTTCTTTCTTAAAGGTTAAAATGTACATCAAAGGAAAGACTTATTTAAGCAGAAGAGGTAGGCAAGGAGCTTGGCAGATAGTTTTGCGGAATGCATTTAGAGTTACAGTTTTAGTTGACAAAGGTTTCTCTCTCCAAGTGGGCCACAAAGACTCCACCTCAATGAGAAAATACCTTGGGTTCAGGTTTGCCAGTCATTTTCTTCAGAAGTTCATAAAGGTGGACAGCATTCCCTTGGGAGTACCAGCCAGGTTTATCCAGAGATGGCAGCGCCTCCCGCTCCTCGTCATTCTCTGAGAACATAGGTAACAATCATACGTTTTCATCAAGTGATAGCACTCAGCTGGACAGATCACGGTTTGCGTGGCTGAAGGACATGTATAAGAAGGAACCACGTGGGGATGGCAGCTACCATTCAGCGATCACCTATACATCATGAGCACTTCGTTGACATAAAAAAATTCAGAGCAGTTTTAACTTCGCACAAAACAGAGAGGAAGGTACAGAGATATCCCATTTACCCTCTGCCCTCACAAAGGCACAGCCTCTCCCATTACTGGTGGTAATAAAATAGTCCAACATATAATAATGTAAGATGAATTTCTACACAACCTCAGTTATTTTGAACAAAAAATTCTAAAATCACAATTACAGATAATTAAAGCCACATCACAGCTAAAAGTCAAAAGATATTCAGGCCTATTTGGCTGACATTTCAGCAGCCATTTTTTAATTCTTTTATACAATCAAATGAAAACCCTACTATACTCTAAAGAATAGGTCAAAAATGAGCCATGTTTAGCCTAACATTAAGAGTCTAAGAAGACTCATCATATTCCTGGAGAAACATGGTGAAAATAAATTATTTCTCATGTCTGTCTATCTTTATTTAGTACAGACTGTCTTGCCACGTAAATAATGTGGGTTTGATGGCAACTGGAAAATGATTAACTTACACATTTATTTTTGAAAGCAAACCTACATTTGATATGTAGAGGCCCCCTGTGTAGGAACCATTGGGAAGGGAAGCTTTCTATTGCTCGATAAAAAAAAATAAACCTATAGAATCATGGTTTCTCAGATACTGGGACTCAATTATTAACAAAAAAGAGAAAATTTCTTCTTTATACGAAAACCAAAACAAAAAACTCACTTTACACAAATATACTCCTCCCCTTCCCTGTTTCCAGCCCCCAGACTGGAAGCTGCTCTGTAGGGTCCTATCCATGCAGGGCAATGTGGAGGGCTTAGAACCTTCGCAACTGGGAAGCTGTGGGACTGAGAAAACTATTAACTCCAGCAGCAGACAGCCAAGGTGGCGTATGAAAGCATCAGAGCTGAAGCAGAAGTATACAATCCAAGGGAACAAACTCAAGGAAGTTTCAAGCACCATCTTCATAAACCCAAATGCAATACTTACACATTTCTTCTCATGCTCTATGGGAAGCACCACCCTCCCTTTTTGTATCTCCATGACAACGGCTGACATCAGTCCCTTGCAACTGCCTCCCTGTGGGCACTCTAAGGTGGCCTCCCAGTTTACTCTGTGTCACCAGGCAGTCACTGCCACCTTGACAGGCAACATGGCATGTAAGTCCATCCCACGCATTCACCGACTTGCTTATGTGTTTGTAACCTCATGAAGGGAAAGGACACTTATCATCTCTTTAATTCCCTTCGTTGCATCTAACATGAAATTTTGCACATGGCTGTCAGCCAACAGGTTATTTATTAAGTGAATGAATAAATTTTAAACAGGAGAGGAAAGACACAAACTGTGAACTCACCAAGTGTCCGGAAAGGCCTCTGACTTGGTAAATGAGAGAAGAAGCCAGGCTTCAATGCATTTGTAATCACAATGTCAAAAAGATCTTCAAAATCATTCCTAAAAAGCAGTGACATTTTTCATAAGTTTATTTTCAGGAATTAGAAAAGGTCCATAAAAAACAGAACTTAATCTTTGCCTATTTGACCAGAGCTTCATTTCTCATTTTTTGATTAAGAAAAAAATAAGAAAGGGGATAGAAGGTGGTCGAGGACTAATTATCCAGACACCACACTGAAGCATACAATATAAGGGGAAAAAAAGCACATTAACTCATTAACTCTACGTGCTAAGCTGACTTTCTCACTATGGCAACAGTTATAAATTCGACAGTTTTAACATCTATGTATTCACACACTATGTTTTCAAATTTAGGGCCTGAAATTTGTTTGAATTTATTAGCATCAAGAGTTATTAATAATTTTGTGTATCTCATGGGTCTTACAGAAAGCCAGCAATGTACTGAGTCAGGAGACATCTTTCAGAGAGTGTTAAAAAATCAGGGTAGTCTTATAATATGGTTATTTTTAGATAATAACAAAAATGGTTTTTTAGTCTGTATTTAATACTATACTATGCCAAAGCCTTTGACTGTGTGGATCACAATAAACTGTGGAAAATTCTGAAAGAGATGGGAATACCAGACCACCTGACCTGCTTCTTGAGAAACCTATATGCAGGTCAGGAAGCAACAGTTAGAACTGGACATGGAACAACAGATGGGTTCCAAACAGGAAAAGGAGTACGTCAAGACTGTATATTGTCACGCTGCTTATTTAACTTATATGCAGAGTACATCATGAGAAACGCTGGGCTGGAAGAAGCACAAGCTGGAATCAAGATGGCTGGGAGAAATATCAATAACCTCAGATATGCAGATGACACCACCCTTAAGGGAGAAAGTGAAGAGAACTAAAAAGCCTCTTGATGAAAGTGAAAGAAGAGAGTGAAAAAGTTGGCTTAAAGCTCAACATTCAGAAAACGAAGATCATGGCATCTGGTCCCATCACTTCATAGGAAATAGATGGGGCAACAGTGGAAACAGTGTCAGACTATTTTTTGGGGCTCCAAAATCACGGCAGATGGTGATTGCAGCCATAAAATTAAAAGACGCTTACTCCTTGGAAGGAGGGCTGTGACCAACCTAGATAGCATATTCAAAAGCAGAGACATTACTTTGCCAAGAAAGATCCGTCTAGTCAAGGCTATGGTTTTCCCAGTGGTCATGTATGGATGTGAGAGTTGGACTGTGAAGAAAGCTGAGCACCAAAGAATTGACGCTTTTGAACTGTGGTGTTGGAGAAGACTCTTGAGAGTCCCTTGGACTGCAAGGAGATCCAACCAGTCCATACGAAAGGAGATTAGTCCTGGGTGTTCACTGGAAGGACTGATGCTAAAGCTGAAACTCCAGTACTTTGGCCATCTCATGCGAAGAGCTGACTCACTGGAAAAGAGTCTGATGCTGGGAGGGATTGGGGGCAGGAGGAGAAGGGGACGACAGAGGATGAGATGGCTGGATGGCATCACCAACTCAATGGATGTGAGTTTGAATGAACTCTGGGAGGGGTGATGGACAGGGAGGCCTGGTGTGCTGCAATTCATGGGGTTGCAAAGAGTTGGACACGACTGAGTGACTGAACTGAACTGAAGGATTATTTGGGACAGCAAAGGGAAGATAATTCTTGTTTCTGACAGACTCACTATTACATTGGGGAGATAATATTTACTCAACACTTTAGAATAGTTTTGTAACAGCAGAACTGTACTACAGAGGAATTCAGATAGGAAGAAAAATTCTGGTAACCTACACTAATGAAAAAAAATACTCCCAAGTGTTTACTCTGAAGCATGGCCCTGGTACCAGGACACAAATGTCTCTATAAAAGGCATTTACTTCCCAAGGCACCTGGGGCTGCAGCCTTAATTCACTGCAAAGGATCCCATCCCTTAATATTAATAAGAAAGCAGAAAGACACCAACAGACTGTCACTGTGCCACAGGTCAGTCTGAACCTGCACGTGCTGAAAAACATGGGAATCAGGAAACTAAACTAGCCAGCAAGGGGTCAGTCTGGAGGGTAAATTTTGCTTCATACTCACAGCAGTTCAGTACAGTGTCTGATAAAATTTGAGGAAACATTAGGGCAAATCTAATAGCTGATTTCAGAATCTAGATCTGACCATGGATATTCCCCATAAGGATGCCATAAATAAGTATTCAGTTCAGTTCAGTTCATTCGCTCAGTCGTGTCTGACTGTTTGCAACCCCATGAATCGCAGCATACCAGGCCTCCCTGTCCATCACCATCTCCCGGAGTTCACTCAGACTCACGTCTATCGAGTCGGTGATGCCATCCAGCCATTTCATCCTCTGTCGTCCCCTTTTCCTCCTGCCCCCAATCCCTCCCAGCATCAGAATCTTTTCCGATGAGTCAACTCTTTTCCACCTCTTCACATGAGGTGGCCAAAGTACTGGAGTTTCAGCTTTAGCATCATTCCTTCCAAAGAACACCCAGGGCTGATCTCCTTTAGAATGGACTGGTTGGATCTCCAATGCTTACTAAAATTTATCAATTACTCTGCCTAATACTTTAACCTGTATCAAGCTATTTAAATTTCCCCTAACACCTATGAGGTATTGCTGTTGTTCAGTAGCTAAGTTATGTCCGACTCTCTGCGACCCCATGGACTACAGCATGCCAGGCTTCCTTGTTTGTTCTTCACTATCTCCTGGAGTTTGCTCACTGTCCCATTTTTAAGATGATGAAATGAAGGTTTAGAGAGGTTACAGAACCTACCCCGGGTTACAGAGCAAGTTGCAAGGCAGGGCTTCCGCCCACATCTGCCTTGAGTCTACACATTTATACTGTCTCGATGTTCATGGATGTCAGCCCCACACCTGCATGGGTAAATGGTGAAGTGCCCGGCTCCACAGGGAAACTGCTGCAGGGGGCCTGTATTCCAGGTGAGTGTCAGGGAGTATAATCTATAACTCAGTGTCCCTCAAGAATCACCCAAAGCTGAGAAACCACAGACACGGAGGATCGCCTGAAGGACTTGTGGTCCGTCCACAATATTTTTCAGAAAATCTAAAGCCCATCAGCTGTGAGCGTGCTGGGCCTGGCAATATTGCTCTGCTGAAATGTACTTGGGGCATCTTGCTGTCAGCAGATGTTGAGGGCTGTTACGAGAAACAGCCACGTGTCACTCAGTATTGTTTTATATAATGACATGGTCACCGCTGAACACTTTTAAAAGGGCACTGGTCTAATCTGTTATCAGGATTTTATAAGACCATGAAAACAAAATGACTCACCACTTACCCAAGGATATATTCGCAGAGGAGTCTACAGTAATCACTGTGAGAACTGGTAATTAACATAAGGATTTTGCCAGCATTCTTTAGCTGTCGAAGCCATTTTTTTACTGATTCCGGACAAGTGTGTAAATATTTGCCTGGATCTCTTTTTATTTCTGGAAAATATATTCCACAGTTTTCTGAAAAATAAAAAATATCACAGAGATTAAAAATTTTTTTCTGACTCAGTGTATTCTCAAATAAGTACTTCTCTCTCAAATTATAAAATTAAAAGGATAAAAGCTATGTTCAAACAATCTAGCAATTTGCCATTACTAACTTCTTGAATACTCATTGTTCTTTACTTAAAAACACGATGACTGAAAATGTCAGTTGAAAACATTTTCTGGTTGTTTGACAAGTGTTAAAACAGATAACATAATAAACAAGATATAACACCACTTTCAAATCAGAGAAAAACTTACTGTATTTGAAATGTCAATAAATATTCTTTTAATCATTCAACAAATACTTGCTGAATTCAGATAACAAACAAATCCGTTTTCAGATAATGCAGCAGGAACACATCTTTGGCATGAAGCAGTGCAGAAAGGAGCTGGGTTCTGTTTCAGATGGAACTGAGACTAGATCTCCTGGGTCTGTTACAGCCCTTGGGAGGCGCTGTGATATTAAATGGAAAAACAAGCCAGAAAAGGCAGGAAGGCAGTGCAACAGAAGTTGAAGAACCTGAGTCACTGAGCTGGCCCAGCTCTGTTCCTTTGGGTCTATAAAGAATCCAGGGAGTCAGCCTGAGCTCCAAGGCAGCTGGTGCCAACATTTCCAGAAGTCCTGGTCAGATGCACCCAGTGTTTGATAGAGAGCCTTCAAAGTTATGCGTGCTTAGGCAGACAACTGCAGGTTTGGTTGGAATGCGATTAGATTCATACAGCACTTTAGAGATACAGGTTTTGCATCTGCACTGGTAAGCACAAGAGAACCTGAGTCCTTACTTTCCTTAACTGCTAGAGAAAAGACACATGCATGGACAAAACAAGAAGTGAAAGAGCTTGTGCTGAATGATAAAATTCTGCAACAGATATAGTCTATATATCTGTAATTCTGTTCAGTGTCACGCACTTAAAATAAGGGAAATGAAGTTTTACTTCAAGAACGTTAGGACAAGAAAGAAGAGTCTCTAAGGGGGGGTGGGGGAAGAAACAAACAACAAAAACAGAAATGGTACCAAATACTGTTATCTGACTGCCCAAATCCACTCTCCCTCTTCTTTGCTGGAGAGGATTCTAATTGTGTTGGAGGTTTCTGAGGGGCTGGGTGCTTAGAGAGGGTGGGTCTCTCTACCAGTCCAACCTAACAGGGTAATTTATTCCCATGTCCTGGTCATGTGAAACAACTCCATTTAGCAACAGCTTAACCATTAAGGATATCTTTGCAGGATATATCTTTGCAATATATCATTAAGGATATATTTGCAGCCTACAACAGCTTTCTTCAGAAAATAATACAACATGAGTTATTCATCATCAGACAAAAATATTACTTTTTAAGAAAGAATGTTGTAAAATGAGAAAAACAGCTGTCAGAGTGCCAAGAACAACAAAAACAAACTTCATGCCCTCGAATTCCGCCCTACAGAGAACATGTGTTCTTGGATCTCTTAATATCCCAGAAGCTATGTAACAGCCCTTGAAAAAATTAAAATATATCTTCTGTTTTTCAGGGATGAGAAGGAACTAGTAAGAAAGGACTAATTTAAGAAAGAAAAACTAATATATTTAAATAGCTAAAAACAGAAATAGTTTGATGAGTAATGATCAAAGCAATGGCAGAAGCTTTGATCTCCCAGGATTTATCTGAGGCAGTCATATGTAAGATTATTTCACCCAGAAAAACAAAGGCTTTTGTAGTAATATTATGGGCTGGATAACAAAAGATTTGTAGTATGTAATGCTGAAGATACTTAAGCATCTGGATTCAGAAACAATTGCTGAGAAAAGGCTATTTTTTCCTTAGCTTATGTGTGCTTACCACACATAGTGTGGTCAAAATGCCACCTAGTGGTCAAAATGTAAATTACTGTTAAAAAGCTATTCCATTTCCAAATGAATTAAAAAAAAACAAAACATATACATTTAAACAGAGCATTTTGAAATTCCTGCCTAGATTAGTATTAGTTTCCCTTAGTAAGCCTAAACTAAAAGAGTGCAAACATAATAGTTTAGTTGGAGAAAACTGCTCCCTGAGGAAACAATGGAGATGTTATCGCATTGTTCACAAGCCAGAGAGAAATGAACAAATTAAAAAAGACAAATCCTGTACAAATGGATATTTTATGGTAGATTATGGGTTACTCTTTGTATAAAAGGTCACTAACCGTGGTTGGGGAAAATATTTTTCATTCCTTGTAACCTCAAATCATTAAGGGAATACGAGGTATGTTAATATAAATACACACTCATCTTTTAAAGTTTATTTTTACTGATATAACTAACATAACGCTGTGCAAGTTTAAGGTGTACAATGTGTTGACGTGACATTTATATACCGCAGGAGACTATTACTGTATTTAGCTAACACATCTATCATGTTGCACAATCATTTCTTTTTCTTTTTTTATGGTAAGAAAAATGAATTATCTAATCTCTGAGCAATTTTGAAGCTTATAATTTAGTACTGTTGTCCATAATATATATCCTCATTTTTACTGAAATAGTCAAGCTATTAAACCAGAAGAATTTATGTTAAACATATTATGCTGGAATAATAGCTGCCTATTAAATTATTTCCCTAAAGGCAGGGAGTCTGTCTTTCTGTTTGACATTGAGCAATCATTCAATGGATGAATACTTAAACATAAGTGGAGAGGCAGACACAGGAACATTTATGTTTAAAGTCAAAGCAATAAATGATTTGTAACATATAACCTACGACAAAAATTCTATTATTCATGTTCTATTACTGTCATCCTATCTAAAATACCTCCCTTAATGGTAAAAATAATCATGTTTATTCTGTTTTTACACTTAGAGATTTACACTGACTAGACAAGACAGGGAGCCGAGACTAAGGCCTAAGGTGGAAAGAAAGGAATGGTCTTGTTTGTTCTCCACTCACAAAGCAGCCTGTGTTTTCACTTAACCTCAAAAGAATTCTATTTCACTGCCATTTTATGTAACTCATTTTCCTGGCCTTTACACTCCTCCTCTATCCTTAGATGCTGATATTTTCTGTATCCAGAGGGGATTAAAAGCAAAAAATTTAAAAAGCTAGTTCTAAAGAATAAAGGTTTCACTCTCCTATATTAAAAATTCGGTATTAATGCCGTCATGGGAATAACAGCAAAGTGTTGCAACGGTCCTTCGGGCAGAGAAAATGACCTGCATGTAACCACTGTAATTCAGGATTGAGGGACCTCTCGTGGTAAAAAAAATAAGTACAACTTGAATATTAAAAATGCTTTTTTAGTTTAAGAGACGATTGTGCCACACCACGATTCCTATCATCATGGAATAAGTAAGCATTTTCCTTGTTAACTCTATCGCCAGTGTTGGTGTGACGTGTGGTGTGTGTTCTCTAAGCTGCTGTGCGGGAGGATCAGAGATTCTGCAATGCTATCAGCTCCACCATCAGCCTCCAATTAAGGTCTGTTATCATTTCCATTGCAGAACATAACTTAAGAGAGTGAAATATTTACAACCTTAGTAGGTTATAGAAGAGCAGGCCAGTGAAACAGCTAAAATGTTCAGCCATGAACTGTTTAAATATATCTGCAGTAAGGAATGGTACAATTTTCTGAAATACACATATACTATATAAATTTCTTTTGGCCAAGAGATACTGAAATAGTTTTTGAAGGATGAATGAGATAAACAATAGATTTAAAAATGTTCTAATTTTTTTGTTTGTTTATAGAAGGCAAAAGATGAAACTGAAATTCAATGTTAAAACAGATTTTCTGTTTATGGACCTTATATGGGCCCTAAATGGTTTGCTTTTAATATTTGTAAATAAATCTAGAATATCTAGATTGAGTGAGTATCTATGTACTAAACATAATGCTTGGAAAAGGACAAGAATTGAGAAATGAAGGGTAAATGTATTGAAAAACATAATCTATAAAATTCACATGAACAATGTTTGACTTCTATCTCTGTATCTGTGTCTTACCCCAAAGATTCTGATTTAATTGGTCTGGGCTGGAACCGTGACACTGATATGTTTTTTTAAAGCTCCCCAAGTAATTTCAATGTATAGTTAGGATTAAGAATTATGGCTCTAAGCATAAGAACTAGAACTTTTGCTATTATTATCTGTATATCCTGCCTGCCTCATTGGAATCACTGGCTCTCAGAGAGCAGGGACTTCTTAATTTTATAGTATCTTGTTACCTAACATGAGCTATGTAACCTCATTGCTTACGTGTCTAAAACCTTGTTTTAAATTTAACTTATCAGGTGATCAGTGTCTGTTAAAGAAAAATAACATGTGCAGAAGAAGCAGAAGTGAAATGCTTCAAATCCATAGTCAGTGCTATAACTGTTGAATAACATGCTTTTCCTCACAATACCTACAGAAGTTTTTTGTAGTGACTGAGCTGATGTTGGGCTTCCCTGATAGCTCAGTTGGTAAAGAATCTGCCTGCAATGCAGGAGACGCTGGTTCGATTCCTGAGTCGGGACGATCCCCTAGAAAAGGGATAGGCTACCCACTCCAGTATTCTTGGGCTTCCAGTATTCCTGAGCTGATGTTATCTATGTTATTATCTGGGAACTGAGATTTCATATTGAGATAGGCCAAAAAAAAAAAAAAAAAAACAACACCCCCAAAATCCAAATAAATGTCTTCCACATTGAGGTATAAGCATTACCTTCCTTTGTGGAATGCACTGTCCTCTCTCCGCTGCTTTAGAAATGCTTGCCGCTCATCTGTCGAGCATTTCCCAACACCTTCACCCAGTCACACCACCTCTGGACATCATTCACACACTGCACTATAATAAACACTTGAAATAAGTGTGTTTATGTATTTTTCTTTCTCCTGAGACTGAGATCTTTTAGGAAAAGAACTGTCTTTACCTTGGTATTTACATTCTCGATGTCAGAGAAACAGTAGAGGATGAATAACTGAAGAAGTCAGTCTGTGTGTGGGGAGAGCTATCAAGTAAGATTTATCAGGTGATCAGAAAAACCCGAGGCTGGCAAACCGCAGCCCGCAAGCTAAGAAAGGTATTTACTTCACATGGTTAGAGAAGTATCTACATAAAGCCTCTACTCTTTACATGATCTGGTCCTTTGAAAAAGTTAGTTGATTCCTGAGACAGTATTTCACAATTTTAAGACAGTAACAATAAACAATAGTTATAACTCAGTTTTAGAAAATGCCAGCAAGACTAATGAAGTTGTTCATTTGAGAGATCCTGTTGAAAGGTTTCATAGTATCTCAGCAGAGTGACTATTAGAAGATCATGTGTGATAAAACTGCTTTCTGAAAGACAATGTAAATACTTTTATGTATTTTTTTCACCATGACATACCTGCTAAGTGCTGAGTTGCTCAGTCATGTCTGACTCTGCGACACTATATAGACTGTAGCCCACCAGACTCCTCTGTCCATGGGATTTCCTGGCAAGGATACTGGAATGGGTTGCCATTTCCTTCTCCAGGGGATCTTCCTGACCCAGGAATCAAACTCGCATCTTCTGTGTCTCCTGCATTGGCAGGCAGATTCTTTACCGCTGAGCCGCCAGGGAATCCCTACTTGTAGCCCCTCAGTTATTTTCTGGCCTGGGTCTTCTAACAGTCTCTTCTATTCAACCAGAGAAGGTTCTCGTCACTTTTCCATCTTGTTAAAACAAACCTAAATCTGTCTTTGCCGTTGCCTGTATGATTTTGATACACCTTATTTTTTAGTCTCTGAATAAAATATTTCCAGGTTCATTTGCTCTGCTTACTAATGGAGTAATTTATAGCAAGACACTTCTAGTCCAGGCCAAAAGCTTACAACTGGTAATATTTTCCCTTGTTAAGGTCAGAGGCAGTAGAAAGATCCAAGAAAGGCACATGAAGACAAGATGACATCATCAGAAGGACCTAAAGAGCATGTCGCTGGGGATGAATCAAGGCACTACTGCCTAAACACACACAAGTCAGCTTCACAAGAAACAGGAATGTTTTCCTTGGCAAACCAACAATGCCCCAGGTAAAACCTGGGACAAGTTTTAGGGGCCAGCTTCAAGGAGACACACTGTAAATTTTGTCTCAAAATAGGTTTTTAAATGTATTTACCAGGCATGATACCATCTTGCATGGGTTTTGTCTTCACCAGAGGACGTGGACCCACATATTAATCTGACTTGAAACCTCCCAGCTCCTCCAGAAGAAAGAAGATGGAAAAAATCAGAACTAAAACAGGATAGCTTGGGGCAAAGCAGGCTCAGAGAAGCGCTAATGCTTAATCCTTAAAGTTGTAGCTGGCTTCTCTAGCTCTGAGGCACACAGAGATCAGAAACAGAAACAGGAATAAAGCAGGCATATGCCAGACAGTAGGGTTCATTTACAATAAATGTTTTGAGGGAACCTTCCTCCTACTGAGGACGCCAATGCTCAGTTACTTAATGATTCTTAAAACAAAAACAAATTTTTCTTCTGGAGTAGGTAGCTTAACAGAATGCTGAGACAGCATTTTAGAAGGTACACACTATGCTCAACTCAGCTCCCAAAAGAATATAAATAACTAAAAAAACCCCATTATAGGAACACAGTCTTCGTTCTACAATAATCCATTTTGAACAGAGAGTGGACAAAGCCTGGGGGCAGAGCTGACCCAGCCTCAGCCACTAATACACAGCCTGTAGCCTCTGCATGGAGAGGGCAGGACCTCAGGTAGAAATTGGGGAGAATGGGCTGGAGGGGTTCCCTAATTTTCTACTGTAAGGAGTGCTTTTAATCTTCTCAGCCTCTCTTTTTCCTTCTTTGGCCTACCTCCTTCCAATTTGACTAATACAAATAAGTTTACGTATCTGGGGTACTTTTCTGAACTAACAAACATATAGTCATAGTAAGATGACAACCATATATATTTTTAAAATACTTAAATAAGAGAGACTTCTAACACTAAAAATCAAAAAACAACTCAGCCGGGTTAACATGAAAAAATCTTAAAAACAATGTTAAAAATTCAGTTTTCTACATACATACATATATACACATAAAATTAAAGATTTTGAAAGAAAGATATTTTTCTGCTTTCTCCATCACACTATCTTAAGCCATTATTCAAAATCAATTTCTTTTCTGCTTTTCTAAATTCCATCCTGCTTTTAGGAGTCAACATAATTTCCACTTTTTCTACTTTTCAATCTGCCAGCTACTATATTCTAGTTTACATACTCCAACCCTTAGTCATATATTTTTCTATATGGTTTATTTTGTAAGAAGTTTATCTTCTATTTAACCTCTATAAATCAAATTTCTTTGTGTCATTATAGTGACTAGCATTACAACAATTAGATTCTGAGCATAGAACACATTCAATAAATGTAATGCAATTAAACTTTCTCTTAAGGATGTTGAACATACTTGCTTGAAATCTTGGTGAGTATAAAGTATTATGTGATTCAATGAAATAAACAATTCCTTCCGTAGTCAAAGAGAACTGTATCTCTGCTCAATCTAAATGAGAAAGTGAGAAAGTGAAGTCGCTCAGTCGTGTCCGACTCTTCGTGACCCCGTGGACGGTAGCCTACCAGGCTTCTCCATCCATGGGATCCTCCAAGCAAGAATACTGGAGTGGGCTGCCATTTCCTTCTCCAGAGTATCTTCCCGACCCAGGGATCAAACCCGGGTCTCCCGCATTGCGGGCAGACACTTTAACCTCTGAGCCACCAGGGAAGCCTAATGAGGCCTACTTATAAACTTTAGGGCTTTCCAGGTGGCGCTAGTAGTAAAGCACTCACTTGCCAATGCAAAAGACTTAAGAGAAACGGTTCAATCCTGGGTGGGGAAGATTCCCTGGAGGAGGGCACGGCGACCTATTCTAGTATTCTTGCTTGGAGAATCCCATGGACAGAGCCTGGTGGGCTGCAATCCATAGGGTCACACACAATTGGACAAGACTGACGTGACTTAGCATGCATGCACATATAAAATTTAATTAAATGGAATCTCAAGACTAAAATTCTTAGGAGAAGTATTGCAGCTCTGATTGTTGGTATATATTTAGTATCACCCGTGTTTCAGAATAAAGCACAATAAATCTGCTATAAGTATAGAATAGTTCTAGTTATCAAGGCAGGGATCCTGTAAGTTCCCCAAAGTGTGTGTTAGTTGCTCAGTCGTGTCCAACTCTTTACAGCCCCATGGACTATTGCCCGCTAGGCTCCTCTGTCCATGGGATTCTCCAGGTAAGAATACTGGAGTGGGTTGCCATTCCCTTCTCCAGGGAATCTTCCCGACCCAGGGATTGAAACTGGGTCTCCTGCATTGCAGGTAGATTCTTTGTTATCTGAGCCACCAGGGAAGCCCAAGTTTCCAGAAAACCCAAATAAAACAACACTGTCCTAATCAAACTTTGTCACTATGAAAAATTATACTCTGACTTCTCTTGACCTAAGAAAAAAATCTGTTAAGAAAGCATATGACATAAATGAGCATACTATTTCTTTCTAAAGGAAAGGTGCTGTCAACATAAATCCAGAGAAGCAGAAAGCCTAGAATTACTCAATAACCAAGAAAGAAACAAACATTCAAAATTCAATTTAAGTAAGGCAAATATTTTACTCACAGTATTTGGCAAAAGTTAGCAATAAACACCAAATGAGCTATGTGTACTAAATGAAGAAAAATGTGAATGAAAAGGAAACTGCACCAGACCTCACAGATGCCCAGTAACAATTCCATTTATTTGAAAACTATGACAAAGAAAAGGTTTTTCCTTCCAGATATGAACTCCATTTACATGTCCAAATGAGTTTAATCTAAATGTCTCATGCCAGCAAATTAAATCATTATAGAGCAGAGGAGGAGGGCAAAAGGAATTTGTGATTTTTCAGATGAAGTCATTAAGTAATGGCTCTTGCTGCTGATGTGAGGAGAGCAGCTACTCCCTTCTTACTGAAAAATCTTCAAAGGACAGAGCAGTTGTGTGCAGAGCATATCAACATATATAACAAGCACATTACAGGATGCAGTCTGGGGTGATTCTGGACAGCCGGAATCTCAATCAGACAGTCCTGATTCAAGTCTCAGTTGTGCAATTTGCTTGGGTAAGTGTCCCGGTCATTCAGACACTTGGTTGGCTTATCTGTGAAATGATGATGGTATCAGAACCCACCTGGGAAGATTATCCGGTGGATGAAACACAATAATGTATGTGAAACACCTGCTCAGTGCTTGGCACATGGTAAACACTCTCTGTGAGCCACCCTGGCTTAAATATAGGCTTAAATCAACTGTGAAATCCCCCCTCCAATGGGCCACGTTGCATCAGGAGCGTGTCCCACAAGGGTTGAATTCATGATCAACATGGTACTTACTTGCAAAACGTCTTTGGAAAAAACTTCAAACGTTCTACTGACCAGGATGCAAGGCAGTGTCTCTTTTTGCCTCTTCCAGAGAAGAACACAGGACTGAATGCCCACCGCTCCATTATTTGACATTTCTCGTAGCCCTGGGCAGACAACCTTCCAGACCCCAAGACCCCATCTCCTCAATGTGGATACTGAATACCAGGCCTAGAGAGGCTGACTTGCCTGTCAGCACACAATGGTGTTATTGTACCTTTCATTTCACTGTCCATTAATACAGCAGAGAATCTTTTTGTATTGTTATTAGTCACCATCTTTCATTCCTTTTGCAGTTCTATCTATAATACACTAGGTTGGGAATGAAGCACTCACCAAAATAAAAAAAGTTTGTTGAACCAACGAGGTGAATTGAGGGCTATTTATGTCAAATTACTTGATTACAAAAATTCACCAAACTCACTTGGAGAGCACTTGGTAAACTAAAGTATTATTAACTCCTCAAGTATTTCTGATTCCACCAAATGCCTACAGGCTCACATCAGAGCATTATTCTCTCTTATCCAACTGTTTCCCTGAAGGACCAAAGGCCATGGTCTTCAAGGCATTTTCTAAATGGGCCTATGGCAAGTTAGAAGTGTGTACACTTGATGATCACTCTGCATGTATGTAAAACAGATAAATAAATTGTGGTAGAGTAATACAACTGTGTGCTATACAGTAACGAAAAGTAATGAATACATTATACAACAGGCAGAAATTACAGAGACATAATGTTCAGGAAAAGCAGCCAGGCAGAAGAACACAGATATACCCTAATTCTACTTCTATAAAGTTAAAATTCAAGCAAAATTTATCTATGGTGTAAGATATCCTTCCAGGCAAGGGATATTGGCTAGAAGGGAGAATGAGGAGAGCTTCTAGGGGACCAGAAATTGTTGAAAATATGAAAACATAAGCTGAAAATATGTTCATGAGTAACACTATTTAACAGTACTTATAAAAAACTGACACAACATTTTCATGACCATAAACTTAATATAAGAAACTGAGTAGAAATAAGTGCTAAATCAGAAATTTAAGAGTCCAATCAAATGAGAGTCTATGTAACCCAGCATTGTAAAACTGTTCAGAACAGAAAAGCAAGCATTTAGCAAATTAGTTTGTTTAAATTTTCATTAAATAACATCTTAGAGTAGCTTTACTATTTCCTGTCTCCCAGCACAAGAAGTGGTTTTCTACTGTCATGATCTGTGGTAGATAGTTGTCCATTAAACTTAACTTGAAAGCATTGTATTAAGATGTCAAAGGCCATGTTATAAGGAAGAAAACTTCTAGTGGGATAGGACCCCAGATGTTTTTGGCATTTAATATTGCTCCTAATAATATATGTTACCTTTGTATTTTCCTTATGCTTTGAGAATTTCCAGTACAGAAACTGTTAAGTAATCAAAAACTGTCATTCTAATTTTTTCTACAGAGCTTCTGAATTTACTTGTACAATTCAATAACAGTAGTAATGAAAAGAGCTGTCATTGTTTTAGTATTTATCAGTAAATGCATTCTCAATTTATAAACCACAGTTCCCCTTTTCCCAAACTATAATCTCAGAATTCTGTTCTTAACTTAATGGAAATATCATGTAGCTAGATTTTTGTCTGGCTTTGTAAGTATCACTGAATCCTGATTTAAAGTGTCCCTGAATTTTGCAGGCATCAAATAACAGATTTGTATCTGTAAAAGAAAATAGTCCTTTGTTTTTAGAATTAAAGAAATAAACCTCTTGCCAATAATAATTTTCTAAAGGTTCAGACTCTTAAAGGTAGAATCAAGGGCATATGAGACCACTGTTCCCTCATTTCCCCCAAAGAGTATGGTGATTAAAACTCAGCAGCTTTTATTTTTTAGGGTTGACTTTAAGATCTCATGACTTTCAAGTCAGAAAGAGACGAACAAGTATTATATATTAACACATATATATGGAATCTAGAAAAACGGTACTGATGAACTTATTTTCAGGGAAGGAATGGAGACACAGATGTACAGACTGGGCTTGTAGATATAGTCAGGGAAGGAGAGGGAAGGATGAATTCAGAAAGTAGCACTGACATACATATAAAACCATGTATACATTGGCTAGTTAGTGGGAAGCTGTTCCATAAATCAGGGAGCCCAGCCTGGCACTCTATGATGACTTAGAGGGCTAAGGTGCAGGAGGGGAGGGAGGCTCAACAGGAAGGAGATATATAAATTATGACTGATTCACATTGCTATACAACAGAAACCAACACAACACTGTAAAGCAATTTTCGTTCAATTAAAAAAAAAAAAAGATCTCACAACTTTCAATTTAAATGCGCTAAAATTTAGTAGGAACTTTGGCCAATATATTTGAAACATCCTAAGCACAAGAAAAGAAAGTTCCTCAAAAAAGTAATTTTTTTCTAAAAGAAGGGCCAAGCATGCACAAGCAACTCTGAGAGCTAACATACAAGAGGAGCCTACATCCAATACTGTCTCGACCTGTGTTGTCCAATATGGTCATTAGCCACATGTGGCTATTTAAAGTTAAATTAACTAAAATTAAAATGTAAAAGTCAAGTCCTGCAACACCCTAGCCACATTGCAAGTGCCTGGCAGCAGCATGTGGCTAGTGTCAGCCACACTGGACAGCACGGATATAGACCATCTCATCCCTGGGAGGTTCTACTGGTCAGAACTCCTCTAGGATAACTTCAGTCCATGATTCCTAAAATTATCAGCCGTGGCTGCATAAAACTACGGTGTGGCACTGGAATCAAAATAGCAAGCAAACACGATTTGGTCCAGAAATAGAGCATCTAAGAAAGCAGAAGTCACAATTATAATCATGAAACCATGCCAAGGCTGCCGTGTGGACTTGTGGGAGAAACACGATGGCCAGGATCAGGTGGCTCGGGCTCTACACCTGCATTTCAGCCGTGTGTCTCTGTCCTCACCTGCCAGATGGCAGTCATTATTAGGGTTAATAATCATGGTATTGGGTGGGATGGATGACAGACCTAAATGATGCGGGTGCCTTAGGAGAGTGGTAAGCACTTGCTTATGTCATTATTCTTATGTTAAACGACGCTTTTGTTATCAGCAGTAAGCTTAACCACACCAGTGGTTAGCTCACTGTGGTACTTGAAACCAAAAAGCATCATCAGGGTGATTTCATGTCGGTAGTTATATTAGGGAAGCTTGATTGATCAGTTCTTAAGTACTAGCAGATTACAGAACACTGCTCTCTGTATAATGGAGTGATTCTGAATTCAGTATTTATAATGAACCGGGCTCGTATACATACCTCTATACAGTGCTACATGCCTGGGAAGAATAATCTGTTCACTGAAATACGGAGGGTGGAGTAAAAGGTGAGAGTATCACAAAGAAACCAGGTGTGTGCTAAGTCACTTCAATCACTTTCGACTCTTTGCAACCCTATGGACTGTAGCCCGCCAGGCTCCTCTGTCCATGGGATTCTCCAGGCAAGAACAGTGGAGTGGGTTGCCATTTCCTCCTCCAGGGGATCTTCCCAACCCAGAGATCAACCCTATGTCTCTTCCGTCTCCTGCACTGGCAGGCGGGTTCTTTACCACTAGCTCCATCTGGGAAGCCCCTACATTAAATACTTTTTTATCCTGTAATACAATGTCTCACCGAGGTTTTACCATCGTGAAGGATCTCCCCATCTTCTATTCCTGTTCTGCATATATCTCGGTGCATTATTGCTGGGCAGTCTGCGCTTCACCTGACAGCTAAAAGGGGGTGCTGCCACAGTAACTCATTTTTCCATTCCTCTTTGAGCAAACAGAAACCAAACAGGGAATCTTCCAGATCTTGGTTAGAAGAAAGAACCTATAAGCTGTAAAGGCAGCTCTGACAAGGTGCGGTAAGAAGGGAGCACATGAGGATTTCCTCACAACAGAAAGTAAAGCTGGTCTGCCATCAGATTTACACCAACATGGTGAAGACTGTTAAGTGATACTTAAGTACCAGAGAGAAGGACATTAAACATCACCGTGAGAATGATGTCTGGGAGAGATTCCACAAACAGACTTTTAAGCCTTAGGGAGTCATATACCAGAGCCTGCTACTATCTTTCTGGATAAAATAAAACTGTTTATAATAGTACCTTAATTTTATTTAGCTATACTTTTAAAAATAAACTTTAGAATAACTTTAGATCTACTGAAAAACTGCAAAGATAGTAAGAGAATTCCCATCACTCACACTATTTTCCGTTATTAATACTTTACAACATTATATGTTTGTCACAATGAATGAGCCCACACTGATGTATTATTAAAATGGCCACGCGTTATTTTTATTTCCTTAGTTTTTATTTCATGTCTTTCTCCTTCTTCCAGGATCCCATACTACATGTAGTGGTCATGTCTCCTTAGACTCCTCTTGGCTGTGACAAGTCTCTCAGACTTTCCTTGTTTCTGATGACTGTGACAGTTTGGAGGAGTACTGGTCAGGTATTTCGTAGAATGTCCCTCGACCGAGATTTGTGGTGAGACTGGGGTTATAGGTTTTTGGGAGAAAGAGCCCAGAGGAGAGGTGCCATTCTCACATCATATCAAGGGTATTTATGCCATCAACATGACATCTCACTGCTGATGCTGATCTTGAGCACCCGGATGAGGCAATGCTCATCAGGTTTTTCCACTGAAAAGTTACTCTCTTTCCCCCTTACCATACTGCACTCTTTGGAAGGGAAGTCACTGTGCACAGCCCTCAGTTAAGGAGTGGGGAGTTATGCTCCATCTCCTTGAAGGTGAAGTATCTGCAAAAATTATTTGGAATTCATTTGCATAGGCAAGCAGTCTCTTCTCCTCATTTATTCATTCAATCATTTATTTATATCAACAGACTCACTGGTATTTATTTTATACTTTGGGTTATAATCCAATTTTACTTTATTTACTTTGTTCTTAAATGGTTCCCAGCTTTGGCCACTGGGAGCTCTATTATTTGATTCCTGGGTCCCTTTGCTGTGTCCCATCATTATGTTTTGGTTTTTCTTTTGAACCACTTCCCTACTTTGTGGCACCACAGGATGCTCTAGCCATTTTGCATGTTGCCTACCCCAGTCTCAAGAGTCAGACACTCCTCCAAAAGAGCTCTGGTTCTGATCTGGGTTCCTGTTCAGTTTCTAATGGTGTTTTCCTACACATGCTTCTCTCACATCCACAGCCTCTTGGACTGATGGGTAAAACCAAGGTTTTGAGTAGCTGAGGGATTTGCTCAAGATCAAGACTAATAATGGCAGGGTTGGGATAAAATTCAGTCTTTCGATGACAATATTGTTCTTTTTCATTACTGAGTGATTTCTCGGTGAGGACCTGGCCTCAAAGATCAGTCTCACAACTTACAGGAAAAAGGAAAAGAGAAACTGACATTACCAGAACACAGTCCTTCCAGGAGAGAAAATATTAACAGAGGTATGTGCCAGACTCTATCTATCTAGAAGGAAACAACTAGAGATTCTATATTCTATGGAAAAAGGTCTCTAATTGTATTACAGCAGTGGTGCTCAACTGGAGGTGATTTTTCTCCCCGCTCCACCTCTCCCCTACCCCGAAACATCTGGCAATGTCTGGACACATTTTGTTGGGGAGGGGTATGCTGCCACTGGAGTCTAGGGGAGAGAGGTCAGGGATGATGTCAAACATTCTATAATGCACAGAGGAGCTCCTGCAAAAAAGAATTATCCAGTTCAAAATGACAACAGCGCTCACGATCAGAGATCCTAAACCCACGGACCCCTAAAGAACTTCACCCAGTTTTATGCCATCTCTACTCTTGCTGAATTACTTTCCCATTGGTGGCTATGAGGCACAATTGTGGAAGATTCTGGGGGGCGGATTCTGTGGCCTAGTGAGTTAGTCTATTAGCAGGGAAAAAAAAAAACCCAACCCATTTTGATTAAGGGATACGGCTCACCATCAGATAAGAGAGTTCTCCCTGGTGGCTCAACTGGTAAAGAATCTGCCTGCAATGCAGGAGACCAGGTTGGATCCCTGGGTCGGGAAGATCCCCTGGAGAAGGGAATGGCAACCCACTCTAGTATTCTCGCCTGGAGAATTCCATGGACAGAGGAGCCTGGTAGGCTACAGTCCGTGGGGTCACAAAGAGTTGGGCATGACTGAGTGACTAACACTTTTGGTTCTTACATGTGGGTCAAACAGAAGAAGGGGTGCTCTTTAAAATTAGCAGTCGTGGCTCATGTGTTTACCATACATGCCATCGTTTACTAGTAGGCCATGCATGTGCTATCTTCTAGTTCAGGAACAAGCTGTGCAGAACGGTATGGTGGCTTAGAAAGTCTGCCAATGAACTGGTCAGCCTTACTAAGTAGATGCTGTTCCCCAGAAACTGTTGTTCACTGCTCAGTGACCTCAGTTTGGAGAGGAAGTAAGTGACTGAGTCCCTGTTTGCTGATGCTCTCAGTGACCACCCAGCAGTTTAACAGAAGAAAAGCGCCCTTGTTCACTATGACCTCTCTTAGAAGCTTTAGAAAAGCTTGCTCATTCTTGGTACTAACATTCAATGGAGAACATTTTTGGAGCAAAGCTAGGTGTGTCCTGGGATCATAAATCGCCACAGCCCTCTATAAAAAAAAAATAGAGCTTACAGGGGCAGTATAATTTGGGGTGATCTTATTTGGGGAAATCCTGATGATGCAGATAGGTATATGTAAAAATACTCCATGCACCGTAATGTCTGGTACATAGTAACTGCTTGTCAACTGTAGCAACAATAAAAACCCAAATGTTTACTTAGTGTTTCCTAGGTGTCAGGCCCTGTCCAAAGTACATGTTTATCTCATCAAACACTCATAACTAGCCTATGAGATAAGTGCCATTATCACTATTACTACCTAAGTTATGAAGGGAGTCAGATGCTTATGGAATATATGATAGTTAAAGAAAGGAAAACTGTCATCTTGCGATACAATCTTATTCCTGGAGATGACATGAGGTCATGAGACCACAGTGATAAATAAATGCCAAGTTTAGCCCCTTGACATCCCCACGTTACCGACCACAGTATTATAGGAGGTGTCAAACACTGGACGGGATGGGTGGATGCGCCAGGAACCAACACAGTGCTGCAGGTCAATTAAACTTCAAAACAAACAAACTCACAGAAAAGAGATCAGATTTGTCGTTCACCTCTGTTAACGGGGACAGGAATCAGATGAAGGCAGTCAAAAGGTACAAACTTCCCGTTATAAGAAAAATATATACTTGGGATGCAATGTACAACATAATAAATGTAATTAACACTGCTACATATGAAAGTTGCTAAGAGAGTAAATCCTAAGAGTTCTTACAAGGAAAAAAAGCTTTTTTCCTATTTCTTTACTTTCGTATTTATATGAGAAGATGAATATTTACTAAACTTACAGTGATAACCATTGATGTAATTATTATGCTGTACACCCTGACTTATACAGGGCTGTATGTCAAGTGCATCTCAATAAAACTGCAAGAAAAAAAATTGAAAGTTTCTAGGTCTATACATGCCCCTCTTCAGTCCTGCATTCAAAAATCACCATTTTTAGTCATTTGTTCTTAACCTTTCTGATAATTTACATTCACAGCTCTAAGTAATATACTTAAGTTCTTAATTCATAAGCTTTAGACAATATCCACCAGCTTCCTACTAAGAAATAAGGATTCACTTAATTCACATTAATCTATATTATCCTTTTCCTTCCTCTTTATAATATTTATAATTATATTCAGATTTATTCTCTTACTGGTCACTTTTTAAATACTGCACATCCAGCTCTATTTATTGTTCCATCAAAATTTAACTCCCCACAACATAAAATAGGCTATCAGTAATTCTCCTTCCCATCAACTCTCCAACTCCCTTCTACATTAAAAAAAAAAAAAAAAAGTTATTTATCTGACTGTGTTGGGTCTTCACTGTGGCATGCAGGATCTTAGCTGTGGCATGTGGGATCCAGTTTGCTGAAGGATTGAACCCCGGGCCCCTTGCTTTGGGAGCGTGAAGTCTTAGCCACTGGACCACCGGGGAAGTCCCCTTCCCCTTCTATATCTTACCATCTGATCATCACCTCATCTTTTTTCAAATTACCAACAAATCTTTCTGTGCTTTATAAGTTGCTTCTAAAAATCAAAGGTAAATAATCTGTGTTTACTGTACTGTGATCAGTAAACATTATTCATTACAGAAACAAGGAATGTTTTAGAATTACGTTTCTATTTCCAGAAGTTCATTTTTTTACTGAACTGTCATTCAAAAGAACATGTTACTAGAATAATGGTCAAGTGGATTTCTTTTTCTTAGTTTTCATAACTGCTCAAAATCACACATTTTTGTTGTACTGTGATTGGACAATGACATTATTGTACATTTTTAAATCTGGAGTTTCTAATTGCCTTTACTTTTCTACTGTTCATATCATCAAATTTTTATAGCAAAATTATATTTGGGCTCACCAAATAAAGATGAAAAATTCAAAGTTCATTATAGCAGACTTAAAATAAAAACAAACTTTTGAAAATACTATTTTGTTTTTAAATTCTTAAAGATAACTTTTTGCTTATTTGTCCTTTAACACAGAGATGAAGTGTATTCCGTATACATTAGTAAGATCCATTTATCTGATACTTTCAGTTTATAAAACACTGCCTGCAAATATTGTTTTGTGCTCTCAACCCATGAAGGAGGCAGAATCATCTCTATTTCACAAATACAGCAATTTAACATCAGAGAGAGTGAAAGATTTAGCTACAATCAGACAGCAAGTAAGCAGCAAGTTCCAAATGTGAAACCACGTTTTCTTTTCCCCCTCAAAGTCCAAGGTTCTTTGCTTCTACCACAGCTGCCTAACACATGGGCTCTTTCTGCCTTTTGTTTAGAAATAAAACATCAAGATTTTGGTTTAGAAGTTTTGTTATCAATTAGAGGACTCCTATGGAAAGCAGCACACTACTCTCCCTCCTTATTTATTAAGGATAAGGCAGGGAAGGATTTTTGTAAATAAACAATAGAAAAACTGGCAGAACTAGAAAACATAGGAAAACACAAATCAAAAGGCCATTACACAAAGACGCTACAATGACAAACAATAGTCAAGGCAGGCCAAAGATTCACAGGGAATAAATGAGCGCCTATAATATAAGCACTGGGGTTACTACTCCAGCAAGACAGTGCTGACATGGAAGGGACACTGATCCCAACCATACTCTCACAAACCAGGCTATCTCACACAAACAGCCTTTGAGGAACAACTCTGGGTACACTCTCTGAGAGGTCAAGGGCTACCAAAGAGGAGAACCAGGGTCCTGAGAAGATGCCATGTGAGGAAACCAGGGGAAGTTCAGCACGGAGAAGCAGGCTCACGTTGCAGTCATATGAGCACAAAGAAATGGGTTTCAGCATAACACGAGGAATAACTCCTGACAGAGGAAACATGCCCTCAAAAACTGACAAAATAACAGCATTCAGACCAGCTAGATTCTGGTTAGTTGAAGCTTTAGACTCTCTATCCAGGTATGAGGCAAAAGCTGAAAATTCAATTTCTGAATTTTGAATTTCATGTTTACCATTTATAATAAAGCAAATATTCTTCAAAGTTATTTACGATTTGATTTTGACTTTACATCCGAAGAAAACAGTTCAGGAAAAATAGTTTCTTAAAACAAGAACTTACTTGATATAAATATTAACAGAAACGCAGAACTCAATTTGAGCAAGAAATGTCCAGGCTTTCATCTTCTATATACCTAAACTCTAATATGTCAACATTTTTTGAAATAATGGGGGAAAGTAGTCAAGTTGGATTGTTTTTGTATGTAGCTATCCAGTTTTCCCAACACAGTCTAAAAATTGACAGTCTTTTCCCCATTATATGTCAATTAATTGACATCTTATAATATTGACCATATTATATGGCCAATTAATTGACCATGTAAGTGTGAGTTCATCTCTGGACTCTACTCTGTTCCACTGATCTGTATGCCTGTTTCTGTGTCGGTACCATATTGTTTTGATTACTATAGTATAGCTCAAAATCAGGAAGCATGACACCTCCAGTTTGTTCTCCTTTTCTTAAGATTGTTCTGCAGTCTTTTGTATTTCTATATAGATTTTAGAATTGTTCTAACTCTGTGAAAAATGCTATTGATATTTTGATAGGGATTGTACTGAACCTGCAGAATGCCTTGGTTATTACTATGGTCATTTTAACAATATCAACTCTTCTAATTCATGAACATGAACTATTTTTCCATTTGTTTGTATCATGCTCAACTTATTTCATCAGTGCGTTATAGCTTTCTGAGTTGCTCAGTTTACTTCATCAGTGTCTTGTAGCTTTCTGAGTATAGGTCTTTTTCCTCCTTTGATTTATTCCTGGATAGTTTATTCTTTTTGATGTGCTTATAAATGGAATAGTTTTCTTAGCTTCTCTTTCTGACAGTTGTTAGTGTATAGAAATGCAACGAATGGAATATTACTCAGCCATAAAAAGAATGAACTCTTGCCATCTGCAAGAATACAGACAGACCTAGACTGCATTATGCTAAGCAAAATAATGACTTCACTTATATGTGGAATCTAAAATACAAAACAAATGAACAAAGGCAGGTGATTGCCAGAGGGGAGAGGGGTTTGAGGGGATGAGAGAAATAGGTGAAGGGCAAACTTCCAGTTACAAAATAAATGAGTCACAGGTATTAAGTGTACAGTGTAGGGAATATAGTCAATAACTATGTGATATCCTTGTATGATGACATACTATAACTAGACATTCTATGGTGATCATTTTGAAACATATAAAAATATCAGATCACTATGTTGTACACCAGGAACTTATATCGTGTTGTAGGTCAATTATTCTTCAAAAACAAGCTTACAGAAAAAGAGGTCAGATTTGTGGTTGCCAGAGGCAGGGAGTGGAGGAAGGGGATATTGAATGAAGGTAGTCAAAAGGTACAAACTTTCATTTGTAAGATAAATAAATACTAGGAATGTAATGTACAATGTGATAAACATAATTAACACTGCTATACATTATATATGAAAGTTATTAAGAGAGTAAACTCTAAGAGTTCTCATCACAAGGAAAACTAATTTTTTCTTTTATATGTATAGGAGATGAAGGATGTTTACTAAACTTACGGTGATAATCGCTTCATGATGTATGTACATCAAATTATTATGCTGCATACATTAAACTTTTATAATGCTACACGCCAATTATATCGAAATAAAACTGGAGGAAAATATCCAAATGACGGGGAAAACACACATAACTCTCTAAAGCAGAAACATATTTCATAAGAATATTTGACTACATACAAAAAGGGAATCATCCCTTTCATCAGTAACAGTATTAGCTGATATTTACTTAGAGATCACTACATTATTAGGGACTCTGTTTCACCCATCATATGCACTATCACTAATAATACAATTTATCTCAATTTTAAATGTGTGCTGAAGACTTACAGGGGTTAACCTGCCAAACCTAGAGTTAAGTCCAAACTGACATCCATCTCTTAAAACATCACATCCACTACCACTACCTACCTATTCAGTGGACTGGAAGTTCATGTGATAAATTCTTACCATGATAATAATGATTATCAATTTTCATCTGAGTAATGGGCAAAAAGGAGATTAATCAGATGCCTTTCATAAGATCAAATTCTCACTCTCATGTTTGCTGACAATTTCTATTATCCTTATTCTGTGTGGATAGAAAGGGAAGTCAATATAGCTCAAAGTAGCAACATCAATTTAAATTCATCTCTGATAATGTTTCCTGCTCCTTGCTGGTGAGGACATCAATAAATAATGAAAACTTGGTAGACTGAAGGTCTAGGGAGTATAGAAATACTGCCTATCAGTACATACAACTTTAGGAGTCAGGTCATAGGATAAACATTTCAGAGTTTGATGTTGATTGTAGAAACTTATCTCAACTACTTTATTACATAATTGTTAGACAATTTTGTAGATTATTTTCAGCAAAAGATTTTCTTTACAAACTGTTTAGACAGGCTATTTTCCTATTGCAAGTCATTCCATATACATGGTGGTATCATGTATGCTGAACAATCAAGATGTGGTTACTCCTACGTATCAAATACATAAATATCTTTTTGAGTTAGACAGTGACTGCTGAAGGATATTTCATCTTATCAATAAACTATAATCTATTAGTAAATATTTATGAAGCACCTATGAAGTAGAAATCACTTGCACTGTAAGACCGCTCTCTTTCCTCCTCTTTCCTTCCACAGAGAAACGGGAACTATAATATTAAGTACAACAGGGTTTTTCTGTTTACTTATGGTTAACATTTTTTGAAGATCTCAGATGCTGTTCCTTGTTTTGCATCTTGAAGCAACAGGTCGTTTCAGGTCAGAAGTAATAAATTCCAAGGAAAAACAGTTGTTTATTTTTTTTTAATTTTCCTTTAAGACACTGACATTCAAGGCTGAATACTATTAAATAAGTAGAAGCACATCTTACATTTCTAAGGAATGGTTTCTCCTGTTAATAGCACTGACCCCAGGAGTTCAGAGGCTCAGGTCCTGGTTCTACTGTAACACTCACTAGGCAACTTTGGGGAAGTCACCTTGGACCTCTCAACCCCAGTTTCTTCATTTAAAATAAGGAACTGGAGTTGGGTAATTTCTCAACTCAACCCCAGCTCATAATTCTAGGATTTCCTCGTAGTGGTCTTTAGAAACAGGGGTAAGTCAGGTGGCGCTTAGTGGTAAAGGATGCCCCTCCCAATGCAGGAAACAGAAGAAACATGCATTTGATCCCTGGGTGGGGAAGATCCCCTGGAGGAGGGCATGGCAACCCACTCCAGTATTCCTGCCTGGAGAATCCCATGGACAAAAGAACCTGGCAGACAATGATGTCCATAGGGTCACAAAGAGTCGGACGTGACTGAAGCAACTTAGTGCACACAAGGTACTAATGAGGATGCTTGTAGAAGCACCACACATAACCCCATCCAATGAAACTAAGACCACATCTCGGCACCCACTCAGATTACTGAAATCCAGCAGACCTGTCACTTGCTCCTCAGAAGAACGATTCTTTCCATACCACATGATTCTGGCAGTTCGGCTGTCAAGAATCCAGAGACCAACACATTTTTGGCAGCTTCACAGGTCTAAAATCTTTCCTGTTTGATTTTATTCAAGACCAAATAAAGCAAAAGGTTGTGCCAAAGTACAAGCTTTCTTCACTGGGTGTTTATTCCCATACCCACCCTCACTTTTATTGCTCTTGACGTAAATTTAGCTGGGCAAAAAGGTCAACAAATGGGATGGGAGAGCGTTTGCTTTGTTTCCTCAAGATGCAATGCTCCTATCTCGATACTATGCTATACTCTCCCTCACTTCTCATTCTGCATCCAAGTAACTGTCCATAGCTCCCTCATCCTACATCTACCAACCTAAGAACCATCAGAAATTACTTCCTTTCATCTTGCAGCAATAACTTCACTTTTCAAGGAAAAAAATTCCCCAGTATTTCACCTAATAATGAAAGAAAACATAGGATGATAATTTTAAAAAATACTCTTCTGACTCAGGGAGGCCTCACTGAAAATACAGTGCTAGGAAAAGAAAATAAACACATACTATCTACTACATGCCAAACACTTTCTATGCCTCATCTTATTTAACAGGGTTGGACATGACTTCACTTTCACTTTTCACTTTCATGCATTGGAGAGGGAAATGGCAACCCACTCTAGTGTTTTTGCCTGGAGAATCCCAGGGATGGGGGAGCCTGGTGGGCTGCAGTCTGTGCGGTTGCACAGACTTGGACATGACTGAAGTGACTTAGCTTAGCTTACAGCCTTTGTGATAGGTATTGTTATACCCTTATCACAGATGAAAAAAGCCCTGAAGTTAATTCAGTGAGATAAAATAACTTGCCCATTATTTAAACAGAGACTGTGCCATTTCCATTATATCATGCTGTTCATATTACTCTGACATGCTCTGAAAACTATTAAAAGAAAAGCATATATTTTATTTCTCCTGTGAAATCAGTTAAACATCTTAAAAGGCAAATGCATGATATAGCAAAATATACAATAAAATAATTATTTACTCACTCTGAAGTGATGCTAATATGAACTTGGCATTTGTTTAGGGATCTGCTCTGCCTACCATTATTTCACTTCCCTACCTGCTGAATAGATTTTTGTATCCTTTTCCTTAAGGATACAGTTCTATTAAAATCATTTTATTCACCCTCAAAACATTTTACCATAGCCAACTACAAATATTTACTCTCACTTGACAAGCAAGAGTCTTTTTAAAGGAAGAAAAACAGTCTGCATAGCTGGTTTAAACTTTTGAACTCTATTTCATCCACAAGAACGACAGAGGACCAGCAGTCTCATAAACACAACTCAGTGTCATCCAACTTGCGTTCATCTGTTTATACGTACATTCATGTGACCTCTCCATGTACAAAAGATCTGAACTACCTGCACACAATGCTTAGGAAAAGATAAAGATACAGAAAGAGTAAACATCACAACCAGAGGAAATAAGAGTAAAATGTCAATATAAGAAAGACAAGAAATAAAATGCACACCTATGCCAATACCGGGGCTCTATGTAAGTTACCAACTGAACTCGGAGCTTACTTACTAGTACTCAAAACGGGGAAAATTACATACACACAGTCAGTCATACAACTCTAACGTTTTATGAGAGAGAAACTTCTGGTTAATCAAGGTAAATCTTTGATCACAATTTACACCTAAAAAAATTTCTCAGGAGTGGAAATAAAAAAAGAGAGCAAAATTTAAGTAGAAAAGGTATACTGCCCAGATCCATTTTATCATCAGAAACTGCAAAATGTGGTAATCAGTTCTACTATTGCTTTTCCTTTTTTAAAGCTGAAAGTCTTTTATAAAGAAAAGCTTTCATGAATCAACTATTTAGTTACTGTACATTAGAATATGTACAAGAGATAATTCTTTGATTCTTTCCATTTATTTTCTATTTTCAAAGCTAGTTCCCTTGTATCCTCAAAATAATCAATGAAATAATATAATAATAAATTATAATATGTATATAATATATATTAATAATGAAACATTTATTCCTTTAAGGGAATAAAGTAAAATAATACATCTTTTTTCAGACTATATAACTAAAAAAATTAAAATAATAATCATGTGAAATAAAGTAATAGAAATCTTTATCCTCTTAGGTTAAATTCCTAAATTTTATAGAAAACTGGATGGTATTTGTCAGTCTAAAAACCCAAGATTTTACTGTGATGATGGCTTCTTGCTATTTTATGCCCACTGACATTTTTCTAAAGTTCTAACAAATGTTAATTTACTTCAGAGAAATCACTGGTTAACAAATCCTTTAAGATAAGGGGCTTTTGTATACATAAAGAATCTTGGCTAGCATTATGTACATTCTTGTGTATTTCCAAAAGAGAGAGAAAAAAAATCACTCCAAGTAATAACAGGAAAAAAACAGGGCCCAAGAGGTTATGTCTTAATCCAATGAAATCTTACAATACTAGGTTATCACTGAAGCTGCTTTAGATTCCAATCATCATGCTACCAAATGGTTACCAAAAATCTGCGACGTTTTCGAATAGCCTCGAGGATTATTAAAACAATTTAATATGTTAATTTTTTAAGAAAGTCTTTGTGGTTGCTAATATTCAAGGAGAAAACAGAACGCTAAAACCACAATTCTCTGAATAGAAGTATTACTGCCTGATCAGAAACATAAAGTAAATAAATCCTTTCCCTGATAGCTCAGGTGGTAAAGAATCCACCTGCATTGCAGGAGAGGCCAGTTTGATTCCTTGATCAGGAAGACCCACCAGAGAAAGGACAGGCTACCGACTCCAGTATTCCCTTATGGCTCAGCTGGTAAAGAATCTGCCTACAGTGTGGGAGACCAGGGTTTGATACCTGGGTTGGGAAGATCCCCTGGAGAAGGGAAAGGCTACCCACTCCAGTATTCTGGCCTGGAGAATTCCATGGACTGTATAGCCCATGAGGTCACAAAGAGAAGGGTATGACTGCGAGACTTCCACTCACTCCTGCCATGATGCAGATATCAGAATTCTCTATTTTAATATTGAGGCAAGGAGCATTTTGACAGTGATAGTGAAACACACTGGAAGAATACCTATTATACATTATTTTTGAAATAAACAGCTATCCCTACCCTCATAATACCTCAAGGTGAGTATCTCATTATGCTAAATAAATTTAAAAAGATGCACATATTTTATTTTACAAGTTTTCAACCTGACTATTTTAGGGCCAAGACTTACTCATTTGTGTAACGATAAAAATGAGGATTATGGAAACTGTTTCTTTCTACTGCTAATTAGCACTGTATCCTTAGACCCATGAGAGACAACACAGAAGATCTGGAAACGTGTATCGAGTCAAAGAAGAGTTGTTTAGGGCATGATGGTTTATAATGTGAACACTGAAACATCAAATTTGTTAAAAGCTGGAGGCTTTTGGTTCTCACCTAAGTCAATAAGCCCAAGAGTTGTTTCTGGTTTTGTTTTCACTCTTCTGGCATGCTTGCATTTTTGGGGGGGGAGATCAGTTAAGGAGTTTATCATTGGAGGGAAACTGTTCTATGATTCTAGAAAGGAGATAAAATTTTAGACTTTTCAATGAAGCTGTCTTTGCTTGTTTATATTGAGTTAGATATATTCAATCCTTAGAGGAGAAGGTAACTCTTGGTAATTTGACTTCCAAACCAGCATATCCTAGTGATACCTGCTTTAACATCAAAAGACCGAAAGTTAGTTTTCTGCTTCACTGTCGAAATCCCTTTTAATGAAACTGGCCAGTCTTTTTTTAACTGAGGAGTAACTGACATATAATAATATATTAGTTTCAGGTGTACAATGTATGATTTGTGTTTGTATATATTGCTAAATGGTCACCACAATTAGTCCAGTTAATATCTATCACTATATAGTTACAAAATTTTTTTCTTAAGATGAGAACTTTGAAGATCTACTCTCTTAGCAACTTTCAAATACACAGTACAGTATTAACTGTTTAGCTGTATATTACATTCCCATGACTTATTTATTTTTATAATGGTCCTTTTGACTGCCTTCACCCTTTTTTTTTTTTTGCCAACTCTCCTCACCCATACCTGGCCTCTGACAACCACCTATCTGTGTTTTGACCACCCAATTCTTGGATTCCTATACCTAGACATAAAATCCAGATATGTCTATGGCTTCCTCCATGAATCAGGAAGGCAGACTTTACGTTAAGATTTTGAGGCAGGTTTTCTGGATCTGTCCTTCGGTGGTGATGGTTTAGTCGCTATATTCCATGTTGTACAATATACCCTTACAGTTTATTTTATACACAACAGTTTGTACTTCTTAGCCTCCTACCCTTACACTACCCCTCCCTGTTTCCCTCTCTGCACTGATGACCACTAGCTGGTTCTCTATACCTGTGAGTCTGCTTTTTTATTGTATATATACTTATTTTATTCCTATAACTATATCCAGTAAAAATAATAACGTGTTCTTGACTATGACAATTCAAAGAACTCACAAAAAAGGTTTAAAAGGCAAATGTTGTTTAGAAGCTGTTGTGTCTGACTTGTGATCCTATAGACTGAGGCTGGCCAGCTCCTCTGTCCACAGGCTTCTCCAGGCAAGAACACTGGAGTGGGTTAACATTTCCTCCTCCAGAGGATCTTCCTGACTCAGGGATCAAACTCGCGTCTCCTGCACTAGCTGGTGGATTCTTTACCACCGAGCCACCAAAAACGCCTTTGCTTTACTTCTAAATACACTTTATCATATAATTTTCTTTACCTAAGCAGCATTTTAAATTTAGCAATAAGGTTCACGCTTAACTAGAAAATCTGTATGATTAAAGAAAGCTCACGAATATTTTAAACCGAATTTACAATAAAACAGATGGAAGTTATTTATAATAATACTTAAGAGAGTGGTGAGTTTCGATCACAGAAATAATGAAGTCTAGATCTTACAGTGGCACTTGTCTTTGGATATACTCTATCCAGTTTCTTCCTTAAAGACTATAATACCCATGAATGAAAAACACAGTTAATTGAAAAGTATGACATGGATGTTATAAACAGTGAAGAGAAAAAGCAAAAGAACATAATTTGAGGCTAAACTGAATTATTTGTACTGAGACTTTGTTGGAAATGAAAAGCTCACATAATAAAAACTTAATTTTTAGAGTCTTGTGCATGAATTCATTTTATGAGAGGATCTGTATCAAAACCATATACTACACCATAAAGAAACTGCACTACAAATGGGAACTTCAGATTTTAGTTGTGGCACTCTAGACATTTTCTAAGTCCACATGTCTCAGTATTCAATTCAATATAAGAAACTGTATTAAAATTACATACAAAGTTCCCATTAACTTTCTGAAATATTATTGGGGAAGAATGAGGTGTTTAAGAGGGAGAAATATACTAAATGTAGGACAGTGCAAAATACAGTTTGTGTTACTGCCTATCAGTTTACTATCAACTGCTATGGAAAAGCTAATGATGTTTACTAAGTACTTAAGTGCTTAATGGAAAACTGTTTATAAATCTTCCTTTTACTATATTAATATTTTGAAACAAAGAAGAAAACAAATGTGGAAAAAAAGCCGGCTCTAAGGTAAAAACTGAAAGGTTTTGAAAGAAATCTGTATATTATACGTAATGGTTTCACTATTCTGTTTGGGCTTTTTTTGTGCTATTTTATTACTTACAGTGATAAGCTCTAAAAAGCATTTGCAATTTTACACAGTTTAAGAGACCCCACCATTTATGAACTGAAAGGTGGGGGAAGTATTAGAACCACTGAAGCAAACAGAAAGGGAGACAATGAAAATGGATTGGGATTTCTTTCTTTTCTCAAGGGGTGAGAATGGCTCATGAACTTTCACCAAGCTAGCTATGATCCTTCATTAGTTGAGAACAGTTAATGAGAGGAGGAATTTATTCTGGAGAAGGGAATGGTTACCCACTCCAGTATTTTTGCCTAGAGAATTCCATGGACAGAGGCTACTATAATGTTTAATATATATCTGAGGATATTCTGATATATATGTTTCCCTATAATAAGCAGTTTTTGTTTTTGACTGTGCCTCATGACTTGTGGGAACTTAGTTCCCTGGCCAAGGATCAAACCTGGGTCCATGGCAGTGAAAAGTGCCGAGTCTTAACCACTGGACCGGTAGGCAAGTCCCCAATAAGTAGTTTTCAAGAAAATATCCAAGGAAGAATTCAAATAAAACAATGATTCCATTAATGTCCAAAGATTAAAACAACCAGAAAAAAAGGATCTACCTTAAAAACTACCTCTTACATATTACGTTAGACGATAAAAAGCAAAAAATAAAAAGAATATTTTAAAGTACAAGATAATAAATTTCCCTCATGACATATCTGGGAAATACTGACGTTCAGCAAAAATATGGAGGCAGAAACTAAAGGGAAGCTGCAAAAAACAGCATAGATGAGAGGGAGGTAATTTTCTTTCACTAAGTCTACTGTATTTAAAGTGAAAGTCGCTCAGTTATGTCTGACTCTTTGTGACCCCATGGACTCTACAGCCCATGGCATTCTCCAGGCCAGAATAATGGACTGGGTAGTCTTTCTCTTCTCCAGAAGCCTACTGTATCTAAGCCTGTAAAATTCTTGATCTTTGTCAAAACACTATCAAACGTGCAATGCTTATTCATTAGAGAGCTCCTATTCAATTTCAGTAAGAAAATAAATTCTATTTTGCACCATAAACACTGAGCAGGCATTTTAAAAGCATCCATATAATTTGCAACTGAGTATCTTTATTTGGTAGAAAAACTTTACGTAAAATATGGAGCTGTTCAAACATCAACAGGCAAGCTCTGCTTCTGGTTTGGATGAAGGAGGATGTGGAAGACCTTTTGCTCCTGCTGAAAGCACAACAAATCCCCAGTTAAACCTCAACACAACACACTACCTTCTACAGAAGAGGTGTGAACACATAAAAATGTAAACCAATTAAACAGGAAGAGGCCAGTTTCATACTTTAGACCCATCGCCGAACTTGGAGAAGTGAGCCCATCACAGAAGGGCAGTTTGTCAGGCAGGAAGTAATCAGAGGGACTCTGAATGTATCTGTGGACTCACTTGTCAGATTTAAATCTGGAGAGGCTCCAAAGGCAAAGGCAGTACTCTCTGCTCAGTCACTGTCCTGCACGTGGGGATTTTAAGAATCAGCAGAGGTTGGGTATAGGACACGTGAACTAGCTCACCTGTGGCACGGCACTGGAGGAAGGGCGTCCGACACAGCAAAAAGTGACAAGACGACACTGGCTACAATTTTAAAAAGCTAAGCGTGGGCCAGCATGCCCGCTTGAAACAGCTGAGAGCACCTGAGGGGGTATCCTGCACTCACAAGGTTTGCACAGGCCTCCACCAGGCGCTCACGGCCAAATTGGGGGAGAGGCAGGAGGCGTGACAGAACTCTGGTACAACCAAAGCAAGATACAGAGCCAAAAATTATGGGCGCAAGCAGCAGTCCAAATTTTAGCTGGACAAAAATTCAAGATGGCTTCCATTAAAACCGAAAAAGACCAAAAAAAACCACCACCTTACTGAAAGTCATAAAGGGAGAAGCCAGAATTCTCCAGTCTGCCTATTCTTCATGTAAATTTCATTATTTTCATTATGAAAGCAAGCAAGAATAAGGAATACTTTATTCATTAAGTATTTGCATCTAGTCATGGGCATAATTTGAGTTAAATGTTTCACTGAACACGCATACCCTGTTTTGCATCAGGAGAGAGGGAAAACACTAACATTAGCGAAGACTCCTATTACTGTCAAAACAGTTTGTTTGCAATGTTCTTACAAATGAAATTCAAATCAGTACATTTTCAACCCTGTTTCAAGCAAGCGGGGGAGGGTGGGGGTTAACTCTTGTCTCCCAACGTTGCTGTGGGCTAGACTGAGTGACTTGTTTTCAAAGAACAGAGTATAAAATAGGGAAAAATATTAATAATGCTATGTTGGTAATCAAGATTATATCATGAGTGATATCTCACCAATAGTATATATCCCTGGTATGATGTGAGGAGAATACCGTTTCATCTCTGTGGGAGTCTTCTTCCAAACCCACAATCCCAGTCTAATCATGGGGAAAAAACCCCCAAAAACCTCAAGTGGAAGGACATTTTACAAAATACTTGGCTAGGACTCCTCGAGATTGTCACGGTCATGGGAAATAAGGAGAAACTGAGAAAATGTCCCAACTAGAAAAGACTAATAAGACATGATGATTTAATGTAATGTGGTATCCTGGATGGGATCCTGGAACAGAAAAAGGAGATCAGTGGAAAAATGGGTGGAATCCAAATGAAGCCTGGAGCTTAGCTTGTAGTGATGCATCAGCGCTGTTTTCCCAGGTTTGACAAAGTAAGAAGCTAACCTCAGAGGAAAATGGATGAGGGATATACATTATATCTCATATTATCTTTGACACTTTTCTGTAAATCGAGGGATTATTTTCAAAAGTTTATAAAACAAAGTATTTTTTAAAACCCCACAAAAGACTTCTGATATACTGCAGTGAATGGAACCCAGTTTTGCTTGTAAGACACTCTTGCCAAAAATGCATAGTCTGGGTCCAATCAGGGTATACACCAGACAAACTCAAGCTAAGGGACACTCTACAAAATAACTGCATGCTTCAAGAATGATAAAAAATTTCTGATAGATTGTTCCAGATCGAAAGAGACTAAAGAACCATGACAATTACATGTAATATATGATCTTGGATTGGGTCTTGGGTCTGAAAAAGTAAATGCTACATAGTTCATCCATGGGACAAGTAGTGACATTTGAATAAAATTGGGATATAAGAATCATGAAAAAAATAAAAAACAAAAACCCCACAAAAGTAATATGTCTAGGAAAAGAGGAGACCAAGGGAGCTTCTCTGCCCTGTGCCTGGCGTCCATGAGCGCATAAACCCTCATGTACTTGTCTTGTTCCTGCTGCTGGAATGGAACACTCCATGTGAATGAAGCTCGCTGCTCTGAAGTGGACTCACAGACTGCTTATCCCTTCATACCACAGCACAAGAAAACTCTTTTCTGTTGTCCAGAAAGCACAGAGGTAAAAGACACGCCACAGACATCTCACCACCATCCCAGATGGGTGCAGTTATTTCAGTTTCAGGCTGTGAAAGGCAAATATATCAATTTCTCCCTATTTTTAAGTTTCCATTTTTTGACCTTTAAGACAAAATTTTGAGAGCTTCAATCTGTATTTCAAGTGAGTGGTACTGAGCACCCTTCAACAGTTACACGATCAGTTGATCACTCAGATGGACACTATCAAGGCTTGTGGTATGACACTTATATATAGTTTTTGATTATTTTTAGAACAGTGTTTAACTTATTCACATAATGGGCCCCTAAAGAAAGACCAGAAGCATAAACCCCACAAAATTTGAACTTTAACAAAAATATGGTAGAATGTAAAAATGACTAATTCTACAGGCTTATACCCAAATAATTATACCTATGAACATCATTGTCATCTGGTCAAATTTCTTATGTAACAAACCAAAATATCTCTGGTATTTCAGTAAAAAATGTTAAAAGAAACAATATACAGAGGATTTTATCCTGATTATCACATCTGCCATGTGAAACTGTAGAAAAGTGCTTGCAAATCGAATCCTGGAGCAGTCTTTCATATCTTATCACTCAAAACCAAACAGGAACAAAGAGATTTTCCTAAAGGTCAAAATTCAAGAATTCCCAACACCCAGACAGGAAAACTGTTTTATGACTATTTTTGATGGCTTAACACATAAGAAATACAATAAACACTAAAAATTCTCAACAAATAATTTTCTTATAGTATAAATATTTCCAAGAATTATCCTAAAATGACTTTACAATATCACCTTTAATAGGATGCTAATCTGTTCATAATTTTTCACAGAAAATCATATCCTATACCATATAAAAATGAAAAAATAATTTTCAAAATTTCTATGAGAATCACAACATCATATTACTTAGAAAAGCATTTGTTGCTGCTCAGTTGGTAAGTCATGTCGGACTCCCTGTGACCCCCATGGACTGAGTTCCCAAGGAAAGGGTTTACAAATACATAGGAGGTTATGAAACATTCAGCAAGTTCAATTATTTGGATTTATAGATGGAAAAAATTAACGTCCAATGTTTATTTAAATTTCTGTAGAGTCTGGAAGAAAAGAGAGAGTGTTAGAGCAAGAACCAACTTCTCTTTGTTCCTCACAATCTCCCCACAAATAACTTCTTTAAGAAACTGTGGCCTTCCTCTGGTGCCCAACCATCAACAGTGTCCTCACTGCTGAGCCAAGTGGGTCAGAAAGTGCTCCATCCTTGGACTTCTCTGTGTGCAGGAATTAGATTTAAAGGTAACTATTTAAGCACATCATCAACATCAAAACACAAGGCTTAGCAATTACACACTCATACCAGTGGTTATTCCAAGGCTTCTCACTGAACCCCAGATGCCAAACACAGCCCCGTTATTTTCACCATTGGAAGAAAGCTAAAAACTTAAGAGTTCAGAATGATCTTTAAAATCAAAAGTAGAATAGAAATTATCAGAAAAAAGCAGAGAGGTACAGAGGATCTCTAATGGAAAATTCAGGCAAATCATATTTGGGAAAAGCTATCTTGCTACTTTGCTCTCCTCTCACCTCAGTACCACCTTCCAGATCCCTCCCAAAAGCTAGTTCTTAAGTTATATGACATTTATGATTTAAACTGTTAGCTCAGCTGGTAACGAATCTTCCTGCAATGCAGGAGACCCAGGTTTGATTCTTGGATTGGGAAGATCCACTGGATAAGGATAGGCTACCCATTCTGGTATTCTTGGGCTTCCCTGGTGGCTCAGCTGGTCAAGAATCTGCCTGCAATGAGGGAGACCTGGGTTTGATCCCTGGGTTGGGAAGACTCCCTGGAGAAGGAAAAGGCTACCCAATCCAGTATTTTGGCCTGGACAATTCCATGGACTGTAAAGTCCATGGGGTCACAAAGAGTTGGACATGACTGAGTGACTTTCACTTTCTTTCACTTTGTAATTACAGGTCTGAAATCTGATTATTATTATAATCATCATCTTTATCACCACTAACACTTGCACAGCATTTTTTGAAAGTAAATTTCAAACTTCTGATAGCTAGAGTATAAATGGCCTTTGGGAACAGTGTCTATTTGTAATTTCCTTTCACAACACGTTTTTCTAAGCGAAAGCAAAAAATACATATTTAACTGACTGTATGACTGTATGACTTGTATTCTTTGTAAAATAATAACTGGCAAGTAATTAACAAATAAATTAAGTGATGAAAACATTAAAATATGCAAAACCATAACAGAGATGACAACTATGTTTTAACAGTTCATTCACACATTTATTAATTTATTCAACAGTCATTTATTGAACACTTAGTAAGGATAAAAGAAAAAGATGAATGTTCACTACTTTTAAGGATACTATAGAGCAGCAAAGAGAGATTCCTGAGTGTCCCTTGGACAGCAAGAAGATCAGACCAGACAATTCTAAAGGAAATCAACCCTGAATATTCACTGGAAGGATTGATGCTGAGGCTCCAATACTTCAGCCACCTGATGAGAAGAGCCAACTCATTGGAAAAGATCTTGATGCTGGGCAAGACTGGAGGGCAGGAGGAGAAGAGGGTGGTGACAGGATGAGATGGTTGGATGGCATCACTGACTCAATGGACATCAGTCTGAGCAAACTCTGGGACGATGGTGAAGGACAGGGAAGCCTGACGTGTTACAGTCCATGGTGTCACAAAGAGTCAGACATGACTTAGCAACTGCACAACAACCACAAAAGAGAGACGGGGGCTTCCCTGGTGACTCAGTGGCAAAGAAGCTGCCTGCCAATGCAGGAGATGCGAGTTCGATCCCTGGGTTGGGAAGAACCCCTGGAGAAGGATATGGCAACCCACTCCAGTGTTCTGACCTGGAAAATCCCATGGACCGAGGAGCCTGCAGGCTACAGTCTATGGGGTTGCAAAGAGTTGGACATGACTGCAAGACTAAACAATAACAAAGAGACAAAGATCTGGGAGCCAACAAGTTCAAAGAAGAGTGGTGGGGTAATCAGTGGGGAGAAGGAGCCCTCGAGGAGAAAGGGTGGGGGGACACAGAACTATGTGGGATAGGATACGTGTTGGGAAAAACCTCGGCGAGGGGAGACCCTGGAGCTGAAGTTTGAAAGATAAGTTGGCCCTCATAGATAATGAAGATGGGATACATGTAGGGTGGGGGTAGGACGCTGATTTTTCAAGCTGATCCACTGAAGTACTGGGTAGAGTTCTATGATGTACATTGGCAAACAGTAAGCAGTCGAGTAAGGCTAGATTTTGCAGGAGTGAGGTCCAGCAACCTCCAAGGTTTAGCTACTGCTAAGAAACATAACTCGATCCATACTTCACTGTTTATGGACACAAACCTTTTTCAAAATTTAAAGGTAACTTCAACAACAACCACAACAAAACTTAATAGCTCAAGTGAACTGAGCACTTATTATGAGTCAGGCATTTTACATACATTTCTTATTTAATATTATAGTCTTGAATAGGAACGACTGTTTCTGAACATAGAACTTCTTCAGCATTTAAAGGTAACAAAAAACTAACAGCCGTGGTGTATTTATTACTAACTACTTATGACCAACCTAGATAGTATATTAAAAAGCAGAGACATTACTTTGGCAACAAAGGTCTGTCTAGTCAAGGCTATGGTTTTTCCAGTGGTCACGTATGGATGTGAGAGTTGGACTGTGAACAAAGCTGAGTGCCAAAGGATTGATGCTTTTGAACTGTGGTGTTGGAGAAGACTCTTGAGAGTCCCTTGGACTGCAAGGAGATCCAACCAGTCCATTCTAAAGGAGATCAGTCCTGGGTGTTCAGAAGCTGAAACTCCAGTACTTTGACCACCTCATGCAAAGAGTTGACTCATTGGAAAAGACTCTGATGCTGGGAGGGATTGGGGGCAGGAGGAGAAGGGGACGACAGAGGATGAGATGGCTGGATGGCATCTCCAACTCGACGGACATGAGTTTGGGTGAACTCTGGGAGTTGGTGATGGACAGGGAGGCCTGGCGTGCTGCAATTCATGGGGTCGCAAAGAGTTGGACACGACTGAGTGACTGAACTGAACTGAACTGAACTGATGGATTAGGTACTTGACATACATTTGTTATTTATGTTCACAAAACCCTAGGAATAGGAATTATTTCTATCAGATAATGATGACTAGGTCATCTGCCCCCTAAGCACACAAGTAAGTAGCAGGATGGACTTCAATCGCAGTTCAATTAACCCTGTACCCTTGGGACCCTCTCTTTGAATAACAACTTTTAAAAAGCACATATGTCTGTACCGTTATTATCTTCTTCTCATTCAGATCACACAACCGTGGGGAGAGTGTATAAGATAATTTCCTTTGATTCCGTATCTTCTTTTAGCTACCACTTCCTCTTTCCATTCCACAGCAAAACCAATAAAAAGGTGTCTACACTGGTCATATCCATTTTCTCTCTTCCTATTCTCCTCCCATAGTAGTTCTCTTTCTGAAGAAACCTGGAATCTGTTCTGGACAATGTTGGCTATGGCCTCCCTATTGCTAATTCAGTGGTCCCACTGTCCTCATATCACCCCACAGTTTTTCTTAGCTCCTGGACACTATTCTCCCTATTTTTGTTGTTTTCCTTTTCTTATTACCTTATCTATCCTGTTTCTCGGCTCCTCTTCTGCCTTCAGGAACTCTAAATGTTGGACTGTCCCTTGCTCACCCCTGCATTTCCTTCTTCCTTTTATGAAATTAAATGCCATCTATATGGTGATAATCAGTACATTTTTATCTTTAATCCTGAGCTCCAACTATTTGTTCAACTGTCCATTCATCGTTTCCAGGACATCAAATGGGTATCTTCAGCTTAACAGAACTTAAAATAACTCTTCACTCATGTTTTACCCATTTAATAACAGTTCTCAATGAAAGAAAAAAACCTTAGCACAGAAAGATACTATAGGCTTCCCCGTGGCTAAAGAGGTTATGCAGTACTGCATGTATTTAATCAGTATGCAATATGAATAGCTAAGACCCCAAAGCCTTGTTTAGATATATATGTTTCTATGGTGTATTCTTCTCTATGGGACTTGGGTGCATATCATGGTATTCTCGGTAATCACTTTGCTTACTGTGCTACAGAAGTTGAAATTTAATAGGCAATGGTTATATATAACTAATCTTAAACTGGAAATTATAACATGTTTTATTGTTTTAAATGTTGAGAAAATTGGTTTCATGCTGCTGATGGTGAAAGAGTATGCAATTTGAAACAAGAAGATAAACTAAAAACATAAGACAGAGTTTAAAAATATATATGCTGAAAGGCACTGGAAAGCCCTCCCACCCCCCCACCCCCCCAGGCAAAAAAAGACATCAATGAAGATTTAAGGATGTAAGATGAGACAAACCAGAGACGTGAGCCTGATACCTGGGGCCTCTTTCCAGAATCTGGGGTAATGCCAATTCCGAAAGAAGTAAAGGAAAGCCTAAGAAGCTTGGGGGACAAAAAAGTGAGTCAAGTGCTTGCCAAGGCAGAGTCAGCCAACACGCTACCCATAGGAATAAGTGTGAAGCAGACACACAATGCAGTTCTCAGTGGCCTGAAGCACAGTTTCAAATTATCTCAATCACTGAGAAATGAACTAAAGGATGGCTACTGGCCTAGCTGCCTTCCAGAAGTAAAAGTTCTCTCTGTAGAACATGCAGTACATAATAGGCTATTAAGAAAATACAATACCTGATATCAATTAAAAATTATCGAATACACAAAGACAATATGACATGAAACAAAATAAAAACAAAAAACCAAGAAGGAAAAACAGATTATAGAACCAGACCCACAAGGGCTCCGATACTATGATGAGACAAACTTAAAAAAAAAATGTAAACACAAAAAATACACATATAAATTCAAGGAACTACAAGATAAAAATTAAAAATTTGCCTAAGAACTAGAAAACATAAAAGGAACTAAATGGAATTCTAGATCTGAAAAACACAGTAGCCAAAACTAAGCTCACTGGACAGGTTTAAAAGCAGACTGATTGACTGGATTGATTAAGTGCTTATGTTTGTTGGTCTCGGGCACTGTGATTTCCAGCTGGATTTCCAGCTGCACTATTCTCTATGGAAATATTTCAGCTTCCCTAAATGGAAAGTGAAAGTGAAGTCACTCAGTCGTGTCCGACTCTTTGCGACCCCATGGACTGTAGCCCACCAGGCTTCTCCATCCATGGAATTTTCCAGGCAAGAGTACTGAAGTCAGTTGCCATTTCCTTCTCCAGGGGATCTCCCCGACCCAGGGATTAAACCCGGGTCTCCTGCATTACAGGCAGACGCTTTATCATCTGGGCCACCAGGAAGATTAGACTCAGTTAAAGACAGAATTAGAAGACAGACCAGAAGAAAACTAACAGATAACAGAAAATACTGAAAAGAAGAAACACAAAGAATCAGTAAAAGCATCTCCTAAAATATGTATAACTGAAATTTCAAAAAAGAGCAGAAGCAGTATTTTTAGAGACCATAATTAGAAATTTCCAAAAATTGATGGCGTTAAGTATACATTTGAGAAACCCTGAAAGTCCCAAGGGTGTAAAGAAAAACTACATAAAGGTATACCATAATAAAAGGCTAAAATCCAAAGATGAATTTTTTCCAGTAGTCTAAGCAAAACAGATTTTGCCTGGAGAATCCCAGGGATGGAGGAGCCTAGTGGGCTGCCGTCTATGGGGTCGCATAGAGTCGGACACGACTGAAGCGACTTAGCAGCAGCAGCAGCAGATTAGAACAACCCAACAGAAACAGTAGCAACTAGAAGGTAGTTCAGAAAATAACCAACATCTTATATTTCTATTCCTAGAGAAAATATCCTTCAAAAAGAAGATAAAATAAAAACATTCAGAGAACAAACACAAAATACATAAAGTACTATTTTTACATTTCAGCTGAATTAAACAATCATATCTATTCATCACAACTTAAAATCCACACAAAGTAATTACTCAACAATGGCCATGGATATTGTCTTTTCTTAAAAAGTGCCTGGGATAAATAAGAAACAAAGAAATTGGCAAGAAAATGAATAATCATATAGATGTAAATTGTCAAATCTGGATAGTTAGGCAAAATCATGTGAGTAAAAAAAAATATTGGTGATTTGGTAAGCTGTCTCTTTTTTCTTTTTTTAGAAAAAGGTTATTTGTCTCTGACTTTTGATAAGAATAAACACACAGCTGAGTCAATTTTGAAAAGGACTAAGAATAAAAAATCAATAAAGCTACAAAAATGTCACATGATATTGTATATTTTAAAAAATACTACTGATCCCAAAAGAATGGCTTAAGAAGCAGTCTTTGTGTAAATCCCCAACACTGCTAGTTAATAAGTACATAAAATGATTTTCCTTCTAAAAATGCACACATCACTTAGATTGATTAACTAAAGCTACTGAAGGATTTGTTTTTGGAGCGTCTGAATGCAAGTGTTCATGCCAAGGTGAAGGGATCAAATAAATGGAATTCCCCAATCCCCATCCACGTCTCAATAAGTCACCAACTGCTGGAAAACAACAGAAATTCACTCCCTCCTGGAAATGAATCAGGAGGCAGACCATGATTTGGTAGCCAGCATATAATTCAGCAGAGCTTCGTATAAAAAGCATAAAGTTCAAAAGGACCCAAAAGAAACTTGGAAGTAGTGGACTGGTTTTCCTCTTCCTGGACTCACTGTCGACAGCACCTGTGAAATTCTGACTGTGTGGCACTGAAGAGCACACCAGGAAAACAAAGTAGTGACTTTTAAAGAGCAGCCAACAACAAGCACTCAGGGACCCTTTCAGCAAATACAGGTGGGAGGAATGCAAATGTATGATACCAATATTGTGATCAAATGGAAAGCAGGGCTTGCACAAGTGGCTGTTTAAACATTTCTCACAAGAGACAATAAAATGTATTTACAGAAAATATAATACTTTTTTTCTGGATCTCGTAAGATTGCTGTTCATGACTTTTTGTCTTCATTCAGCAATTGTTAAACAAAAAAGCAAACCATTTCCAAACTCAGTATTTCTCTTTCTTCATGTGAAGAGACATTGGAATAGGCAATTTAAGCAGGAGGAACGCATCCATGCAGACGTACAGAACAAACATGAAAGCTAGTGTCTGAAATTTCATGTATCTTCAAAAGAGGTATCATCTTTACGGTACTCCCAGATCCTCTGTAATCTTTTGCACTCACTTCAGTAATACTAAAAATCTCTCAACAGTAAGAGAAAATCAGCATGGTTAATTAGTTTATTATGCAATAAAAACGGCAATAGAGCAATTTGTACTTATCACAGCTATCAACACTACAAAGTTATTGGGAGTTCAGAGGGACTACATTGTTTTTAACTCAAGGTGTTAACATGTGATGCTTTTTTCTCTGTAGAAATGAGAAGTGTCAAACAGAAGATGGGCAAACTGACAAGTACAAAAAAAAATCTAATTGAAATATATGCTGTTCATTTTCCTGAATGCTCCTGTAGTATTTATATGGCATTTTGCTTTTGTACTTTAAGAATGCTTTTAGTGTCTACAAGACGTACAACTCAAGGATCTAAGGCTTTCAGAAGGAGCCTTAATAGGATGGGTCAGGTCAGCTACTGACCTTTATTATCTATAATTTCCCTGTTAAAGCCTCTGAAATGTGCCTCTCATCTCTGCACCCTTGCTCACTTCAACATTCTAATTCTATTTGACTCTTTATTTGTTTAAAACTGAGCCCTAACAAGGGGAGGATAGGGAGATACCCTCTCTTGTGGTTCACTGTGCTTTTTTGTGTGGTGGTGATCTACTGAAAAAGAACTCAAAACACTTGCAATTTCACATATACTTTATTTCCCTTTGGAGTCAAATCTCTGCAATAATTAAGTCAATATTTTTCGAATTTAAAAAACTATTTAGCTTTAAGACTGACGCTGGGTTTTGGCAGACAGCTTTTTCAACAGTTTTCAACTCTTTGAACCTGTCCCCACAGTTCACTGCCACAGTCTGGGCTTCCAAGATAGCAGTGGCTAACAGACTAAAATGAGTGTGGATGCCCATAAAAGTTGTTTGTCTAGGGTTCCCCTACACAAGGTACACTAACAACTGACTGGTCTCAGACAATTGACACTTATACAGAAACTTAAAGCACTGCAATTGATTCAAAAGATGGGATGGGGGGGATCTGCATTCTTAGACCAACTGAAGTAAGAAACCATGAGACAAAAGGAAAGGGGGTAAAATACCTGGGATACAAATAAAGTTTCACTTTGTTTTCCCCTTCTCACCCTGAACAGTTCAGGTAATTGCAGCCCAAGGTTAATCTTCTCCCTTCCCTGTCTTGTTTGGCTAGAGGAGAAGTGATATTATGGAGTGAGTATAGTTAGGCAAAGACAAAAACACAAAACAAAGCAAAATAACAAGGTGTAATGAGGAGAGAGGAGCAGTCCTTCTTCCTAAGGAGTAACTGGTTCCTCCATGGACCAGGGGCTAGATGCAGATTCGGGTCCTTAAAACACAAGGAACTGTGTTGTGACTGGAGAGTAAGGTGGGGTGAGGACTGGAAGCACAGTCAGTCATCTAAGCTTAATTATCTTCATATCCATAGTTATCTTTGATAATTTCAAATGCAGTTTTTACTCAAGATATACTGAATGTCAGAAGCAAATAAGAAAGGGTCATTAGAATATTTTTAGTGTCATCCCTCCTGACTCCCCTCACACCTCCCAAGTTGATTAAATCCATCTCTCAAGGCAACTTTAAATTACCCTGCCTCCAGGAAGGATACCTCATGTTCTCCTCATCATCCCCAATTAGGAACCTGTAATTCCCCCACCCCGTCCCTTACTTTATCCACATCGTCTTTATGACAGGTTCCTTTCTACTTATTACAGTCTGTCAGTATTAATTTTAATACTTTGGGGATAAAAGGCAGAAAGCACATGATACTTCTTTCCAAATACTCAAAGCTCATTAATTCTGTCAGAAATTTAGAGGGACAGGGACCAAGGAAAACACTACAGAAAGTAAATGTGAAACAGGAAAACAAGAGGCAAATGGGAAACATTCTTTATTTATTCTTCCCCCAAATAAAGGATGATGGGGACTAGGAGGCCAATAATCTTATTTTTTCAAAGTAAAGAAATATTATTGACCTTAACATAACTTTAAGAATTTTATGCAATGGTATAATCAGAAAAGCATTTTTGACTACTAGCATAATATTTCATTACAGGAGATAGCTCATTACTGAACGTGATTTAAATCAATGTAATTTTTCCCAGACTATTCCCAACCCTAAATGCCTTTAATTGCTTATTTTAGTTTCTTGCATACTCCTCCAGTTTTTTGTTTTTAAAACCACCCTCCATTTCTGTTTATACAAAAGATAGCATAAAATGTATGTAATTCTGTACCTGGCTTTTAAAAAACTTATATATCCTAGAAATCCTTCCAATTGAACACATGCAGAACGTTTTCCTTCTTTCCTTCCTTCCCCACCTTTTTTTTTTTTTAAAGGAAAAGTGTATTATTTCTCTGTGTGGATACACTATAGCTTATTTAACCATTCCCTTTTAGATGGATAGAAGCCTTGCTTCTAATCTTTTGCTTTTATGACCAATGTTATAATGGATCACCTCATTCATGTGTCCTTTCATTGATGTGTAGAATACTGGCAGGAAAATACATCTGCAATCCTCGACTGACTCAAAATCATTTTAAACTGTTCACTTTAGGCTCTAAAGGACATTCAGACTTCTTTAACTGGACCTAACGTATTACATTATTTGATCCCCAAATATGGTCTTGGCAAAGACTAATTTACACTAGGCTTTTAGATGACCTAGCAAGCGGCACTGATTTCCAGAAGAGGTGTCTGTGCTGATGAGAGGCAAGAACTATAAAATGAAACTACTATAAAGTGCTAAATGAAAGATTTTTCTCTGTCTCAGATTGCCCCAGATTGTATGGAAACTTGAAGAAGTTAGCAAACTGCACAATATGCAACCGTCAAGACTGTATGTTTCCTGTAACACTAAAGTTTGCATGTTAAATATTTGTAGTCTTAACTATCCAAATGGAGAAATATTTCAGGGCCAAATTGCATTCAGTTGGCCACATATAAAGTCTATATACTCCCTACCTAAATAAAGTTCTATTCTATCATAAGGGCCTCATTTTAAATCTGTACAGGGAGTAAAAAACAAAACAGATAAAGAATGATGTGATTTTAAGCCCCCTCCTTTTTAGTCCTGACTTTCTATTTTTATCTCATGAAGAAATATTATATTCTCAAAACAATTCAGTATTTTTCCTCATTTATAGGATGTTATAGCCCAGTCAAGAAATGTAATAAGATGCCTCTGCTAAGAAATACTACCTATTTATTAATTCTGATTTAATAAAGCATATAAACATTGCTTTATTTTCTGTTTCATGGCTGAAATAAAACAGAACAAATAAGGAATTATTTAATCCCATCAACAAAAACATCCCAAATACTTCTCAAGGAGGCTCTCGCCAATTCATAATTAAATTAACCTGTAAGTTTACCAAACAAACACCATGAACAGGGTACTTTTAAATGGTTATAACAGTACCTCACTGTTCTAGCACTTTTTTAAAAAGCAAATACAAGGTCTTCTGTATTTTGTTAATCAACATTTTGCTGGAAAACGTAAAAATAAGGTTTACAGAAAAATTCCGAAACATCAGTCAGATCACCTGTAGCAAGGAGTACTGCATGTCTGGGTGAATCTATTGGCCGAGCTCAGGGAAGAAAACAGGTCATAAATATGCCTGCCCTGTGAGGAGACTGGGTCACCATGGACAGTGTCAGGATATAGGGATGGGAAGAGATTCAAAGCCTCAGTGACAGGAACTTCAGATATTTTGCTGCTCTGTTGAAGTAGTAAATGTATTTATTTACCAACTATTTTAAAATTTCACATATTGTTAACACTACCACGTGGTAACCAAAAATCAAATTATTAGAATATTATAGTATTACTATTCCAAGGGGGGAAATACATTGCAAATCAATGTACTGACCTTAGACCCATGCTTTAACATCTTTTTGGTCAATCACTTCAAACATATAAACACTTAAACATATAAATCACTTCAAATGCATAAACAAAATAAACCTAGAAATATTCCCTTTAGAGACATGTATTGCCTATCCTGATTTACAAGATTCACTCTGCACTTTCTGAGTGCCGTAAACATAACTTTACACTAAACAGTCCTTGGAAACTCTCTGGCATTTAATAAGCTTTAGTCTGAGGGACTTCCCTGGAGGCTTTGATGGTAAAGAATCTTCCTGCAATGCAGGGGACCTGGGTTCATTCCCTGGGTCAGGAAGATCCCCTGGAAAAGAGAATGGCTACTGACTCCAGTATTGTTGCTTGGAGAATTCCATGGATAGAGGAGTCTGTCAGGCTACAGTCCATGGGGTCGCAAAGAGTCAGACATGACTGAGTGACTACCACTTTCACTTTTTTTTTCCATTGTCACCCTGAAGATTACTTTGCCAAACCACATTTCTAGGCGTGTATCTTTCACAAGGTCTCACAAAGAAGGTGAAAAAATAATCCTGTCAAGATCAAATCTTTCACTTACCAAAGCTTAACAGCCTTCAAATGACAGGAACTATTCAGGTCATTGCATGAAATATAAGAAATAAAAATGACTAAAACAATAAGAAAATTATTAGGTTGAACTACCGATATTTCAGTTTTTAATATATAAAAATGGCAATTTCATGTCGTTCAACTTAATATATTCCTGAATCATGAACAGAAAGAATGGTGTTTATAACCAAAACTTAATTCGAGGAGACTTCAAAGAAACTGGAACAAAATGTTTTACACCTTAAAATTTAAATGAAGACATGGAATATTTTTGTTTCATTTTGAACTCTAGCTGAACACAGACTCTACAAAACACTGTGTTAAAATATAAAGTGAATGTACTCATCTGACGATAGGTATTCTTTATTTAACAGATGTAAAATCACCTTCAAGGTATTTGTAAAACTTTCAGAGCTGAGATCTGTTTATATTCTGTGCAAGAATACGATTTTAAAATATACTGGCTTTTTAAATGTCTTATCAAAATACAACATTTTATAAATTACAGCTAAAATCATACAAGGTCATAATTTTTTAAAGTTTTTAAGAAACAATTCTAACCAGCTTGACTATTCAAGATTAAGTTATTTATATGTTTATATATGCATGTATGTGTGCATATGTGTAAAGGCATATACATATTTATATACCCGACATTTTGTAAAATGTTACACACTAGGCTATTTCGAGGGATTAAGATTTCCTTTCTTTTCCAAAAGCAATGTAATTCAGCCATCTAGTGGTAAAGTATAAAGCAATCACCTCTCTGTATTTTATTATGCTATGAAAATAAGACTAGCAGTATGGAGGGGGATTATAGGTTACTTAGATTTGCCGATTTTCCCCCTCTGGCGAGGCCACGCAGCCTAACCAAGAAGTCAGAAGCACTTTCTTTGTGGATCTTTAAAGTGTATGTTTAAATATCAACATGGCAAAGCGTCAGTTTTTATTTTTATTGTACTGTAATGAGCTATATACCATTTAAAACATTCTACCGAAAATCGATTACTTTGACAAATGAACAGATTTGGCTCTAAATTTGCTGACACAAGCCTTAAAGCTACAGGAGATACAGTCCACTGGGAATAGGATATATGTATAAGTCACAGGAAATACAGTAAGTGCTAATGTAAGGCTCTGTAGGAGCAGAGAGAGAAATGATTTTAAGCTTGACCACAGTTTCCTTGAGGAGAGATTGCTGAAGCTAGATTTTGGAGGCTAAAAAAAGAATTCACTTGATGGGCACATGTGGCATCAGCATCCTCTTCATCCTCTCAGCTCCATGTCCTCCTTCATGTCTTCAGTTTCCACCTACAGTCGGGTTCCTTCCAAGGCCATTATCTCCATATCAGATCTATCTCTGGAATGCCATTCACACAATCAAATGAATAACTCAAGCCCAATAGATACTTCCAACTCTACGTGTTCAAAGACAAAATGATCATCTTTGAAAGCTTTGCTCATTTTCTCATACTCCAAATCTTAATGGATGGAATCACAAACCTTTAAGTGTTCAAGTCAAAAAGCTCAAAGTCATTCCTTCACTCCCACTATCCCTATCAAATGGAATGTAAGATCCTGTAGATTCTACCTCCTTACTATATTCTGTAAATATCTCATTTCTGTATCCTCTGAGACTCCTCAGTTTTGTTTCATAACATCCTTTATCGGGATGATTACAACACCCTTCAGATTCCTAACTCTCTGTACCTAGTAAATTTCCAACAGGATGTTGGAAATGTGAGTCTGAAGAAGAGGTCAGGTGTCTTACGTAGAGACCAGAAAAGGGAGAATAAGCCTGTGAATAAATGGTGAAGTTATGGCAATGGCTGTGGCCATCCAGGTAGGCCCTGTAGTATAGACAGGACTACACACAGACTCTTTAGGAATCTCAACGTTCATGGGAGGAGCAAAGAAGAAGAAAGAAATCATGGAATATGGTAAAGAAGAAATTCAGAGTTGACAGGGGACCAGGGAAAGAGGAAGGAAGAAAGCCAAGCGGACAGAGTTTTGAGAGTGATTTATACAAAGTCAGACATTTAGAAGAATGGCAGTATTATACTGAAAATACATCACTGGACTTGGGAAGTGGGACTTTCTGGCTGCTTTATTAAGAACAGTAGAATGGTGCCAAGAACTCTATACGTTGTAAAAGGAAAGAGGCAAGTCTAGAACAATTACCTAATAAGTATGGCTGTGAAAGGAGAGAAGGAAAGAGAAGAGAAGGAACTGTAGGCTATAGGAAGGTTCTTCTTATTTCACAGCATTCAAAGTCCTGAAAATATTAAGGGGCTTACATAAGTATGCAAAGAATAAATGTGTAAAATAAAAGTCCCATGTGAGATAGAAGGGGATGAATAGTGTATATAAGAGTTGGACTGCCCTGGAGAAAAAAGCAAGGCACCTCATTCTCTGACATGGTAGCATGGACAATTAACAGAAAAATTAAAGGCAGATGAAAGAGGAGCTAGAAAAGTTGTTACCTAACATTTTCTTTTACCTTTGAGAAATAATAACCCTTTGCCTCTTGCAAAGGGATCTATCTTACAGTGAAGAAGCAGGGGCCAGGATGAAAGATGGAAGTCGTAAAAGAAGTTGAATAGTCAACTGTTGTAACTTTAAGGTGATAAAACCCAAATCATTAACAGAAAAGAATCAAACAGCTCCTATATTTGCCAATCACATATGCCAATTTCGAATTCGGAATCTTCAAACTGGTTTAACATTCACATTTCAGAAGTTAACTGCACTGAAAGTTTAATGAAGTAAAATGAAGACAGTGTTTCATTTTTAAAAAAGACTATGGAGTACAAACCTCACAAACTTATATCCTTCAAAATTTCCATTTCTCCTTCTCTTTTGTAAGGAATAGCGTACCAAAATAAACCAGGTCACTGTAACCCTGCATATCAGTCAGAGAAGTAGCTCAGTAAAATGAAATAGGTGTTTTCAATCAAGTTGGCATTAACTACTCCCCAAATAACATGTCCTTATTAAGCTTCAGAAGCCAAAATAAATGCCTTGATGCTCTGGAAACAAAAGAATTTTGATGAGACAAAATGATTAGATTATGAATGTTTCAACAATCAAGAAGAGCTGTTATTATTCACAGGCTACACTGAACCATTTTGTTGCTGTTTATTATTATTATTAAAGTTTTACTTGCTGTGCTAGACTAAACTGGTATTTATTACCGAAAAAATAAAAAGGCCAGCGTTTATTCCTATTATAAATGGGAAGAAGAAATAAAAAGCAATGTTTTCTAACATTTATACTATCTATATATCTAACCGTAAATTTAACAACCTAATGCCACATTTTTCAATATTTACGTGTACAATTTTCCTGATAACACTGAATTCTAGAAGCATACCAAGAGGCCACATATAAATTATATACATTCCATGGCCCTATACTAACAAACTTAAACAAGGAACAGCATTAAAGAAAGGGTTTGGAAAAAGATGTCTTATGCAAATAGAAATAATAAGCAAGTGGGGTCACAATACTCATGAGACAAAACAGACTTGAAAACAAAGGCTACGAAGAAAGATAAAGAAGGACACTACATCAGTATATATAGAAAGAAAGAAACTTGCAGTGCTCAATGTTTCAAGTGAATAAGTGAATGAATGAAGGGAATAAATCCCTGTTTTACAAGGCTCCTAATCATATGATAATTCTGGAGGGCATAAGCCAAAATCAATATACATTGAAAACATTTAGGATTTTCCTTCTTGTGTAACTTATTTTGAGAAAAAATTAGCCAGGAAAAATAGGCACTGTACAATAAAAGTGTATTTGCACATATGATTGGGGTTTAAGATGGCTGACACACTCACTGAAAGGTGCACACTGAGAATCCTTCACTGCACAGGGGGAGGGAGAAGTGAAGAAGGCTGGTGCAGGCGCTGATGGCAATGGGAAGATGGGCAGGGCACTGCACAGAAGCAAAAAAGGGATGAGTAAGGGATACAACTAGGAGATGCAAACCCTACTTCCTGTTCAAATTCAGAGATAAAGTCCAGAAATGAGAAGATTTCCATCAACAAAACATAACATTTTTAAATGCTGTAAGAAGTTGTCAAATGTCACCTTATAAAAAATCCTAAAACCACATATAACCTGAAATTATTTCTATTCATAAAGTTTAAACGCCAATTGTAGTACCTAAATCAATTTATATAATATTTAAATGTAAGCTCTGTATCCATTACACACAATTTTAAGTGTTTTGATATTTCCAAACTCACCACATTTGATATTTACTACTTACAATATTCCAAGATTCTCCAGTTTCCCTGTTATCATACAATATGATGAGAATATATGACAGAGAGCTACAACAGCAAGCAACATGAATAAAAATAAGCTTATCAAATATTGCAAGATGATGCCCCAATCTCTAAAAACTAGCTTTTAAATATCACTTTTACCCAGCTACTTCACTCCACACACACCACACCATTCTAAGACACCATCTTCTTAATGACCTCCCAGTGACCACTTATTCCCCAAAGTTCTGCATATTGTAGCCAGTGTAAAATTTAAAAAAACACATATTCAATAGGTCACTTTTCTGCAAAGATCCTTCAAGCCTTGGCCTCACGGCTTCTGTCGAAGGTCAGACTCTTCGACTGGGTCTGCACAAGTGCAAGCTCTAGCTCCTGCGCTTTTGGTCTCCTCCTTCTTGGCCCACAAGCCTTCTTTCAGGTCCTGAACAGTAGTTTGGGGGCAATCCTCAAAGAGAGCTATCCTAGGAAATAAAGATCAAATGTTGTACTAACACAGTCACTTCTACCTACCTCTGAGGGGGATATCAGACTTTAGATAAAAAGCCATGAGTCCTAATTCTGATTCTCTGTGTAAATCAAATTCCTTTTCAATTTCCTCATCTCTAAAGAAAGGGCACTTGTCAAAAGGATCTCTAAGAATTTTCAAGCTCTCCAATTCTATAACTTTTTCACCACTTGTTTTATAGATATTGCAGCCTCAAGGGTTCTATCCCAATAATCTATACTGACTTGGTGTACTGAGATTAAATTCAACTATTTCCTTTTTAATTCAGTGACTGTACTAAGCAATGGGACGCTTGGAAAACAGCTCTCTCCAATTTCCAGTCTAGCCGCCCTTTTCAACAGCTGTCTTTTGGTTCACCTTTGTTAAAAGCAATAGTGCTTATATATGTCACTATTCAAATAGCACTTTGTTTGGAGACTCCGTCTCAGACTCACCTTATTTATCTTACTAGAGCAGAATAGGTCAGTGTTGTGTTAATATTGGTAAGGAAATAACTTAGAGGATTATAATCTTAAAATGTAAAGTCAATCTAGTATAGAAACACACTGTCTACTCCATTTCCTGTCCTACAGAGTGGGAAGAAGCGTAAGTGAGTATGCAGAAATGGCTTACAATGCTCTGAAACTGTACAGTGACAAAAACAGCTATTTATGCTATTAATTATGAAAAGTTCTTAATTTAAAATTTTAGAAGTCACTGGGTAAAATTGTGTTGAATTTGCTAATAATATCACTTACAACTTCAAATTCTGACTCAAATGTGTAATTACCCTAAAATGGCCTGCCAGTAAAAAATATTTTGAGAACTTTGTTGGTTTGCTGTCCACCTGTGTTTATCCATGTGGCGCTAGTGGTAAAGAACCCGCCTGCCAACGTGGAAGACGTAAGAGATGCGGGTTTGATCCCTGAGTCGGGAAGATTCCCTCGAGAAGGGCATGGCAACCCACTCCAGTATTCTTGCCTGGAGAATCCCATGGACAGAGGAGCCTGGTGGGCTACAGTTAATAGGGTCTGTAGGGTCGCAGAGAGTCAGACACGACTAAAGCAACTGAGCATGCATGCATGTGTTATCCATGGACTATGCATCTTTCTTATAATAAAGAAAGAAAAATTCAAGGAACCTGTGAAAAAGACTGAAAATTCAAATGAGTAGGAAAGTCTAGGAAGAATGGTCAATTTCCATTATTTAAATTTTCACTATGTTCTAGTAACAAAAAGGATCATCAGCTCCTTCAAATGAACTGTAATAAATCAGTGTCAGGTAATACATATTTATTGAAGATATTTCTTTTGACTCGATTTTTATTTTCCCTTTTATGCTTCCAATTTCATTTACTTAACAGAAATTATTGCCTACAAAGGTAACCACTCAAAATGCGATTTTAAAAAGTACATTTAAGTATATCTTCATAGTAACATTATTTTGCTCAGTTTTCCCACAGAGAAACACAAAAAGCCCCCAAAATTTACTTAATAATGACTTTGTTATAGGAAAACCATTTGACTTTTAGCCACTACTTCCTTAACAAATATATATATATATGTACTCATTAATACTTCTACTAACATGTCCATATTTTAAGAGTACAATGAAAACTGATATTCACAATGATGGTCCTAAGGCAATGTTTAAGATTCAGAAGAAAAGTTATGACCAACCTAGATAGCATATTCAAAAGCAGAGACATTACTCTGCCAACAAACATCCGTCTAGTCAAGACTATGGTTTTTCCTGTGGTCATGTATGGATGTGAGAGTTGGACTGTGAAGAAAGCTGAGCACCGAAGAACTGATGCTTTTGACGTGTGGTGTTGGAGAAGACTCTTGAGAGTCCCTTGGACTGCAAGGAGATCCAACCAATCCATTCTGAAGATCAGCCCTGGGTGTCCTTTGGAAGGAAAGATGCTAAAGCTGAAACTCCAGTACTTTGGCCACCTCATGCAAAGAGTTGACTCACTGGAAAAGACTCTGATGCTGGGAGGGATTGGGGGCAGGAGGAGAAGGGGACGACAGAGGATGAGATGGCTGGATGGCATCACCGACTTGATGGACATGAGTTTGAGTGAACTCTGGGAGATGGGATGGACAGGGAGGCCTGGCGTGCTGCAATTCACGGGGTCGCAGGGAGTCGACACAACTGAGTGACTGAACTGAGTATTAGTAAAAAAAAAAATTAAGCTTTAGTATTACAGTTATTTACTACTGTATTCAAATACTCAAAAAAGCAGGAAATCTATTTTTTTTTCCTGCTTTTTTGGAAGGCACGTATAGTAAACTCAGTGAAAACAAATCATACATTCTTTTTTCTCCTTTTTGTCTTTTTACAAGATTTGGAATAGATTAACGTGTTAAAACATTCAAAAGGTAAAAATGGGCATACAATGGCAAGTCAGTCTTTCTTCCACACCATCCAGTTTCCCTCACAAAAGACAATCCCTCTCACAAGTTTTTTGGTCCATCTTACATAAAGTGTGTGACAGCTTGTGTTACATAGACAGTTACATGTATTTTACAAAAGGACTGTTTTAATATATACTCTATACATTTTTCTTTTCTACCAGCTGTATTCTGGAGGTCCTTTCAAATCAGTCTCTAATAAGGCAGCCCCACCTTTTTCAGTTCAGTTCAGTCGCGTCCAACTCTTTGCGACCCCATGAATCGCAGCACGCCAGGCCTCCCTGTCCATCACCAACTCCCAGAGTTCACTCAAACTCACGTCAATCGAGTCCGTGATGCCATCCAGCCATCTCATCCTCTGTCGTCCCCTTCTCCTCCTGCCCCCAATCCCTCCCAGCATCAGAGTCTTTTCCAGTGAGTCAACTCTTTGCATGAGGTGGTCAAAGTACTGGAGTTTCAGCTTTAGCATCTTTCCTTCCAAAGGACACCCAGGGCTGATCTGCTTTAGAATGGACTGGTTGGATCTCCTCGCAGTCCAAGGGACTCTCAAGAGTTTTCTCCAACACCACAGTTCAAAAGCATCAATTCTTCGGTGCTCAGCTTTCTTCCAACTCTCACATCCATACATGACCACTGGAAAAACCATAGCCTTGACTAGACGGACCTTTGTTGGCAAAGTAATGTCTCTGCTTTTGAATATGGTATCTAGGTTGGTCATAACTTTTCTTCCAAGGAGTAAGCATCTTTTAATTTCATGGCTGCAGTCACCATCTGCAGTGATTATGGAGCCCTACTTAATGTTCCACTACTCAGATGAATGAAATTGTAGCTAGTATTTATTAATGAATATTTGAGCAGTTTCCCTTTTGCTATATAAACAAAGGTATAATATATATAAATAAATATATATAAATATATATATATATATACACACACACGCGGACACACACACACACTGACACATATATCCTCTGTACATATACAATTTTATCTGTAAGATAAATTTTCAGAGATGGAATTCTTGAGTAAATATGAGCATTTAAAAATTTTAAAGTTTGTATTAATTTACACTTTCTGCAGCAGCTTCTATTTGCAACTTATTATGAAAGAAATGGAATATCTTTGCACAAGTTTAAAGTCATACTTCCTTTTCTGTTAACTGTTTATATCCTTTGTCTATTATTCAATAAGGTTATTGGTTTTTAGTATGTTTTAGAAAAACTTTAATATTTTAAAGACTATTATTTCCTTGTCCATTACATGAGGTGGAAACTTTACTCTTGGTTTGTCATTTGTCTTTAATTTTGCTTTTATTTTTCTTTATATGCAGAAAGTGAAGTCGCTCAGTCGTGTTCGACTCTCTGCGACTCCAAGACTGCAGCCTACCAGGCTCCTCCGTCCATGGGATTTTCCAGGCAAGAGTACTGGAGTGGGTTGCCTTTTCCTTCTCCAGAGGATCTTCCTGACCCAGGGACTGAGCCCAGGTCTCCCGCACTATAGGCAGACGCTTTACCTTCTGAGCCACCAGGGAAGCCTCTTTTATGCAGGACATTTTAAAATGTTGTCAGATTCGTACATCTTTTCTTTAAAGGTTTCTTGGTTTAAGATTATACTTAGAAAGGTTTTCTGATCCCAAGATTTAAAAAAAATACATATTTGTCTTACATTTTTTAACAGCAACTTAATGACTTCTTTTTAATGGTTAGAACTTTGATAATCTGGAATTTATTTTGGTGTTAGGCAGGGCACAACTTTATTTGTCAAAAAGCTACCCACGGGTTAAACAAAACTTCTAGAATAATCCATTTTCCACCGATGGAGAAGGGAATGGCCTTCAGTATTCTGGCCTGGAGAATTCCATGGACTCTATAGTCCATGGGGTCGCAAAGAGTCAGACACAACTGAGTGACTTTCACTTTCACAATCGGCAAGAATTACAGATCAGGAGAATGAAAAACAGATCAGGAAGAAATCACACTACACAGAAATATGCTGTTGTATCATAATTATAGGAAATTATAGGATGTAGATAATATAAATATTCTTCCTAGCCTTAATTCTTACTTGTTAATTCATTTATCTTTCCCCTCTCCCTGGTAATTCTTTCTTTCCTTAAGAAGAACATTTCCAAGTGGCCATCTGAGAATTTTCCTGGTTTCAACCCAAAGGGATTTCTTTTCCCATCTTGAGTGAAGTAATTCCAGTAATTTACTTAAGCCATATGCCTGCAGAGATACTCCTCTTCCCTTTTTATTTGAACTTGAAAGGTCAAAGTATGATCAAGTCCATTTTATAAGCTATCTAGAATTACAGGATGATGCCACATAATCAAAAATGTTTTTCTACAGCCTGGATAACTTATTTGCTTTAATTCTTTTTAATCATATCCTGGCCTGGAATCTCAAAAAATTCACACTGCTTTTTATTAATACCTTAGGGACTCTCTGCCCCCAATCCTATTCACTCACCTCAACTTCTATCTACCACAAAATATGAAGTTTTTCCTAATCAGCACTATCTATAACCATAACCAACAAGTTGGGCTGTGTGCCATGCGGCTGGCACCTCTGCTGCGTTAGGAGAAAAAGAAAGACTTCTCTCTTTTTCTGTGCTGCTCTCCAGAAACAAGTCAGGGAAGACTTCTGCCTGGAGGTAGTGTTCTGTGGAAAGCCTAGTGAGTGAAGCCTAGACTGCATACTAAATTAACATAATTGCAAAACAAAATTCTGGGCACCTGTTCACTGCTCTTAAATACTGTTGCATACATGTTAAAAGAAGGTGAGAAAGTACCAAAAAAATCTATTTGGTCAGTTTGCAAATACAGTTTTCCACTCATCCATGTAATAACTACTGGCAAATAACAGAATGAACTGCTAATAAAATATAAAGTGAGAAAACGAAGCAAACCATTTTCATATTTGATTGGATAGAAAACACAGATCTGATCTTTAGATCTCTGGCAATGCCTAAGAGAAAGATCCAGAGGATCTTCCTGACCCAGGGATGGAGCCTGGGTCTCCTACATTGCAGACAGGCTCTTGAACGTCTGAGAATGTGTAAAACGGTAAATAAATAAATACTGGGTAAGAGATGGAAAGAGAACAGTAAGATGACAATGGCAGGATTTATAATAAAACAACACAGAACCCATTATAATATCTTAAATTAAAGTCAAGCTTATGAATTTATTCTCAAGCAATGATTATAACCAACCTCTTTACCAAGAAATAATAAAGAACACAGAAAACCACACTTTAAAAATCAGCATTCCCTTTTAATCATCAATTTAGTATTATTTAAGTTTTTTTTAGACTTTCACAATGGATAGTTATTGAGCTCAGATCTTATGATGTAGATAATCCAAATATTTTATTGCCAACCTGGGAAAGGAATACGTCAAGGCTGTATATTGTCACCCTCCTTATTTAACTTATATGCAGAGTACATCATGAGAATGGAAAATGGAAACAGTGACAGACCTTATATATATATTTTTGGGCTCCAAAATCACTGCAGATGGTGTCTGCAGCCATGAAATTAAAAGACACTTGCTCCTTGGAAGAAAAGCTATAACCAACCTAGACAGCATATTAAAAAGCAGAGACATTACTTTGCCAACAAAGGTCAGTCTAGTCAAAGCCATGGTTTTTCTAGTAGTCATGTATGGATGTGAGAGGTGGACCATGAAGAAAGCTGAGTGCCAAAGAATTGATGCTTTTGAACTGTGGTGTTGGAGAAGACTCTTGAGAGTCCCTTGGACTGCAAGGAGATCCAACCAGTCCATCCTAAAGGAGATAAATCCTGAGTATTCATTGAAGGACTGATGCTGAAGCTGAAACTCCACTATTCTGGCCACCTAATGTGAAGAACTGACTTATCTGAAAAGACCCTAAAGCTGGGCAAGATTGAAGGCAGGAGGAGAAGGGGATGACAAAGGATGAGATGGCTGGATGGCATCACTGACTCAACAGACATAATTTTGAATAAATTCTGGGAGCTCGTGATGGACAGGGAGGCCTGGCGTATTGCAGTCCGTGGGGTCTCAAAGAGTCGGACACGACTGAGCAACTGAACTGACTGATTTCATCACACCTCATCTTTCAAAACAAATACCATCTGGAGACATTTAATGGTAAGCAGTTATCATAACACAATTTGCAGAGGGAGGGGAAGATCCTAAAGAAGCTTCCAATCTATTGTAAAGCTTCAAACCCACAGGAAGGTTTTATGTTCCATTGCTTTGCTCACATATTAGATTTAAAAGGCACTGCATTTCCCATGTGTCGATCTGATGCAAGAATCAAACCTGAGATCTGTTTGTTCATTCACTCTGAGAATACTTCAACATCATATTCTAGCTGCATCCTTACTCTAGCTCCTCAGATCATGTCCCCCCACTGCTGGCAACAAACACACTTTAAAATAAATCCAGTAACTTTCAACAGAGTTGTGGAGACAACCGTCAATGCTGTCAGTCTAAGATGCTTTGGTTAAAAAAAAGTCTCATTTTGAGCCAAAGAGAGGTCTCCGTCTCCTATCATGCACACTTGCGGCTGCGCTATGGTGAACTAGCTCAAAGCTGTCAGAGACCAATGCCATTGGCTCATTATTGGTTTCCTTCCTGTTATCACATCCAGTCCCTTTAAAGATTGTATTACTGCCGTGAAGTCTTAAGAAATAGTTCGGTGTGTCACAAACAGGCTCTAAGAGTCCATTGACTAGCCAATTTGAAATCAACATTAACTTAAATACACTCAAATATTTGAGTTCTAAACTTAGAATCTTTTACTTAAAGTAATATAGAAAACTAGAAAAAGATATGTTTTCAACAAACATATTCAGCAGTTTTGTGCATGTGGATGGAAACTGTGTTAAATTTATATTTTAACATTGTAACAAAAACAAATGCTGTGTCACATTTTGCTATAAAGTGGATTCCAATTATGTAAAACCCTAGTGTGTGCGTGCTAAGTTAGGTCAGTCCTGTCCCACACTGTGTGTGACCCTACAGACTATAGCCTGCCATGTTCCTCCATCTATGGGATTCTCCAGGCAAGAATACTGGAGTGGGTTGCCATGTCCTCCTCCAGGGATCTTCCTGACCCAGGAATTGAACCTGTGTCTCTTGACGTCTCCTGCATTGGCAGGCGGGTTCTTTACCACCAGCACCACCTGGGAAGCATAAAATCCTGCTGCTGCTGCTGCTGCTAAGTCGCTTCAGTCGCGTCCGACTCTGTGCGACCCCATAGACGGCAGCCCACCAGGCTCCCCATCCCTGGGATTCTCCAGGCAAGAACACTGGAGTGGGTTGCCATTTCCTTCTCCAATGGGTGAAAGTGAAAACTGAAAGTGAAGTTGCTCAGTCGTGCCCGACCCTTTGCAACCCCATGGACTGCAGCCTACCAGGCTCCTCCGTCCATGGGATTCTCCTAGGAGTCCATATATAATGTTCGAGTGCAGAATGGCCAATACCAGGAATACATCAGTCCTGAATGTCATCATTATTCAGAAATCAGCGACCAAACTTATCTGTGAAATAATAAAATACTATTACAATACTTAATGACTGAAAACTCATAATGAAAAAGCTCCAATCTCTCTAAATTTTCCCCCAAGTTGTCAAAACATTTAAGGCCATCCCTTTCACATCAGCACTTTTATAAAGGGTTGTAAACATCTTCTTGTTATAGATTAAAATCTAGTAGAGAAAATATATCACAACCAAACACTGCTACAAATTCAGCCAACTACAATTAATGACACACAGCAATAACCTTTCTTGATTTGAGTACAGTAAAACAAATCATTATAGTTAATTTTTTGAGTAAATGACTTATTTCCTTATAAGCTTATCCATAAAATGATCACTTGTCTTTAAAAAAAAAGGGCACACTCACATTCTTTACATATGGCTAACAAGGACAGTGTAATTTGTTGGCAGTTTTCATAAAGAGGAAAAAAACTATAAGTAGTAGGTTTAATTCATTCTGAAAAAAGAAATCAAAATAAAAAGGCAGAAAAACATAGTACTATTCTTTTAATGTTACTTATGTCAGTGCAAATTCCTTTAATTACTATCATAATATGAGTAAAATGTCAGGTATTTTGATATTACCCCTAAATACTATACAAAATAACAAAAATCATGTCTCTGGGAATTTCACAGTAATAGCAAAATACGCATGACAGAACTAGAGCCTTCTTCCAAATAAGATATAAACCATAACATCTGTTTTTATCCACGAACTCTTCCCACCATAAAACATAAAACAGAACAGTTAACCCAGATTTTATGAGGCATCCACCTGACTTCCACATCAGACTGACACATAGAGCTGAGACACCCGGAGCAAAGAGTTTGGAATCACAAACTATCTCCCAGAGCTAGTAAATACAGCACCTTGCATCTTCGGCAGTCTGAAGAATACAGTTAACAAGAAGTGAAAAGAAACAAGAAAGGCAGTACCAAATTATTTTTCAAGGTCTGAAGAACACTACACACGCACCGACTGCTTCCTGCTTATTTTGAGCCACTGCCATGAGCCTCTCTGAGTTATCACTCTACCAAGATGCCCAGATCACTACGGACAGCCCTTCTGCAAGCACAAAGTTTAGCTTCCATCACACACTATCATCTCATTTTCCTGTACATGTTTATTTTCAGATTCCAACAGATTTCAACAAAATTATCAGACACAAGTTACAAGTTCATTTAACATATTTTAAGGGTAAAAAACCTGACTTTGATAGTGGAACTGACACTGATGATACATAAAATAATTATGTATAATATGAAACTACTCTTTTCAGTTGACAAATTAAGCTGTCTGTGGCTTTGATGTTTATGTTACTAAATTTTTTTTTTTAACTCAATGCAATCTCTACTACTTTTTCCTAAGAATTTGCCAGGTAAACCTTTTTTAGGTTAAAAAAAGCAAAAATGATGTTTAATAAAACCGAGTTTGAGGGATTATCTTTTAAAATTAAATTCCTAAAACTGGCCCCCTAAATACTAAAAAATAAAATGGAGTATCTGTGAATTGTATTAACATTAGTTTCATATTTTAGAATGAGAATCTATTTACCCCCTTAAAGTTTTATAAATATGAAAGTAAAAAAAGAAAAAAAAGGAATTATTCTAGCAATAATTCCATTTGTATCACACATTAGAAATCAGCCATGAAGTGAAAATAGGGTAACAAGTATTTTTAGTTTTTAATCCAAGCAACTTCAAATTTTTCATGTAAAAGGAATTCCTCTTTATTTTTCCAGATTAGAAACATACCACTTTACATACTTTTCTCAGAAAATCACTTACTAAAACAATTAGAACCTAGTAAGAGAATTTTCATTAATTAAATGCTGATCAAAAAATGCTTACATGGAAATATTCTCCTGTTGGAAACTCTGATAATGAAAATGTGGTTCTTTATTATTGTATGAAAACAACATTTCCTTAAATTCAAATGTCAAATATAGACTTCTGTTGATAATTTACGTAGAACTTTTTCAAGTAAACCTAGAATTTCAAATTCTGTAAAAAGAATGCTCACCTCTCTATTATAGAAAAGAAAGTCAACCAAAGTAAAATTTAGTGAAACATTCTCTATCATCATTCAAAGAGGTGTCGTTCTTTGAATATACAGTGGCATAGAGTCCCACTTGAAAGTTGGGAAAAGAATAACAGCAACTTACTGGATCTCAATGAGTCAGTTTTAAAAATAGGGTCTTCCTTGGCTAGACAGGTGCAGACAACACATAAGATGCTGTATATTTGCAAAATACTAACTAATGAAAATCAATATTCAAAACACAGAAGGACTGCTCAAAAAACAATGACAACAACAAGAAAAGACAATTCAAGAAATATGGGCAAAGATACCAACAGGCGTTTGAGAGAGGAAGAAACACAACCGGCCAATAAATATATGAAAAGACGCTCACTCTCATTACAAATCAGAAACATGTAAATAAAAATCTAATGAGACAGCATCTTTATAGCCACCCTGAAGACTGATAAACCTTAAAATTTAGGTGAAACCACGTAATTCTTATGCTCTGCTGGTAAAGCATAAAATGGCTTTAGCAAACAATCCAGTAAAACACAAAGTATGTATATTCAATATTCCACTTACAGGTATCTTACTTGAAAAATTCTTTTGTGGATAGATAGGAAACATGTAAAAGAATGTTCAAAGCAGCATTATTTTTAAGAGCAAACAAAAATAAGCTAAATTTCCATCAGCAGATGAACAAATAAATTCTGATATACGATGGGAAAGCATATAGCGGTAACACATGAACAAACAGCCACATACATAATACAGATCGATCTCGAAAGCGTCATGTCGCATCAGAAAGTCAAGCTGCAGCGGTTCACACATGCTATAGTTCCTTTTAAACAGAATTTTAAGATATCAATGAAAAATGTTGTTGTGGGCTATGCATGTGTTTTAGGGGTAGGGTATGGGAGGCTATCCTTTCTATGATGACAGATGAATAACATACACACAAATTCAGCAGTTACCTATGGGGGAACACAGGGAATAAGTCAGGGAGGTGGGCACAGGGGCTTCAAAAGTAGTGATAATATAGGTGTCTTTTAGGTGGGTGGCAGATACATATATGTTCACTTTTTGTAGGAAAGAATTACACAGTTATAAATAATTATATATACTATAAATACATCAAAATTTCCTCAATTTTAAATATTAAAAAGGGGGTCCTTGTTCTTGGAAATTGTCAAAAGCAATGAGGTGAGGCAGAAAAAGGAGACAGGCGTAATGTGGCCTGATGAGCATTAGAGCTGTTTCCACCCTGAGAAAGCAAGGCAGCCAAATGACGTAAAACTGGGACATCAGCGTTTCAGCTAGTTTATAAGGGATGGAACTCCAGCCTAAGTTGATCCACTGAAGAGGAAATTACACAAAGGCGGAATATTTAAAAATACCTAACTGCATGCTCTTGCGGCAAACACCACTGTAGCATTTGACCCTGGCATCTAAACTCTCCCCTCTGCCACCACTGGCTTGACAAACTCAAGGGTTTCACTAGGGTCTTAAAGACAGACAGCTTCTACACAAATGGCCCTTACCTTGAAGACGACGACTTAGTTATATATAATGTCTGTTAAGAAAAACACAATTAAATTCCTATTTCTTACTTTCCTCTCATGAAAAAAATACCTAAAGAACCATAACTCATTGAAGTGCCCCACATATGCACTTTTCAGTTGAAAAATAAGACCTTAAAGTGCTATAAAAGTTAAATGTAAAAAGACATAAGAGCTCTTTACTATCATACAAAATGTTTTAAAAAACTCTCAGGAATTTATCAATACTGCAAGAGTCAAGTGCCTTTTAAAAGCAGTTCAACACTGTTTTACTGTAGCACACAATATGCATTAATTAAATGGACAAGAATTTTGATGTCATCAGTTCTGAGAGTAAAATAAAGTCTAAGTATAGGATGGTTCTCAAATACAAGTATTTCTCAGAATTTACCCTAACATAGATGGTTCTCAAATACAATTATTTCTCAATATTACCGTGAAGTTAGCTTTTAAATGGTATTATCCAAAACATAGTGTTTTACCCAAAATCCACACGAGTTTAATCAACATTTGTACCAAATAACAGAATTTTAAGTCAGTAAGTTAATACTCACAAATTGTTGATACTAGAGTGCTTCCCCCCACCAAAAATAAAACATATTTGATAAGGTTGCCTGTTCCCCTCCACAGGCTACAGAACTCTTTAACAATTCCCTCTTGAAATCGCAACCCACTCCAGTATTCTTGCCTGGAAAATTCTGTGGACAGATGAGCCTGGCGACCTACAGTCCATGGGGTCACAAAAGAGTCAAATACAACTTAGCAACTAAACAGTAACAATATGATCAATAGGCGTTTTGCTAAATTAATTTTTAGAAGCTTTTCCTAAATTTGAAGAAAAAAATTCTGTGATAAGCATGTAATTGGTCCCAGTTCAAAATAGGGTGATGCTAATTTAAAACGCATTTTTGGTTTCTGAAACCAATACAATCAGAGGAAAAGCTGAGTCCTTTATGTTGTATTTGACAACTCAAAAATTACTTTTCCATTTGAAGCGTAGGAGTGAACTAAAGATAGGACTTTGGTTAACCTTTTGTCCAAAGTTGAGTTGTTTTGAGGATATTAAATCTAAAGAAATAATAACATTTGAAGATGTAGGTCAAACAAAGCTCACCCAGGATATATTAGCAAGAGAATTCAAATAATAAATCAATTTATAAAAAGCTCTCTGCCTTTTCTTTTAAAAACCACCAAACTCTCTGAAGTTGAAAATCCCACATTAAGGTTTCCCCACTTAGAGATCTCTTTTTACAGAAGAAAAAGGCTTCATAACTTTTGCAACAGTTTAGCTATTGTTAGGATTAAAATATGTTAATAATTTAAACATCTGCCAAAACACAGAATCTTTTAGTAATGCCACCCTGCCTTTCAACCATTTTAAAAGACCATGATGGGCTAAAAATAACCGTAAAAAACACTTCCTCAGGATAAAGGCAAACATAACAACATTAGCACCATCTGCTTTTTAGTTAGCTTCTTTTTAAATTAGCAAATTCTAAACTAACCCAATCTAGAACTGAAACAACACAGCTCTTTCGATGGCAAAGAAATCTGAGAACCTGATCTGGAAAGCAAGTATAATGGGATTACACTTTCATACACATTCTTGAAAAAGAACGGCCAACACAGTTTTAAATTAAATAGTACTATACTTAAAATTATACTGGGTCCTGTGTAAATCCTCAAGAGATATATCTACAGAAAGCAGTAACTGTATCATCACCGACTGTACGATCTTGGCTAGAATGCTTAACCTCTCTGAGCCTCAATTCTTCACGTCTAAAGATGACAGTACCTACTTCATGTGGCTGCTACAAGGAATAAATGAGATAATAATGCAAAGTCCTTAGAACTATATCCAGCACGTGATACAAGCTTAATACATATAAGCTATGTGGTGGGTATTTTCTAATGGATTTCAAAACTCTAAGACACTTGATTCTCCATAAAAATTTTAGGTATATTAAATAAGAGTATTTGTCGAAACATGACCAGGGACCAGGGGTGATCCATAGCTACAGTAGTGCTTGAGGTTTAGCTAAGAAGTATCTTTTGATTGAGTTAAAGTATAATGAAGCTAGAGTAAATACTAAGCACAACTTATGGAAAATATTGGCGGGGGTGGGGGGGGGTTTCCTGGGGGCTCAGAGGTTAAAGCGTCTGCCTCCAATGTGGGAGACCCGGCTTCAATCCCTGGGTCAGGAAGACTCCCTGGAGAAGGAAATGGTAACCCACTCCAGTATTCTTGCTGGAGAATCCCATGGACAGAGAAGCCTGGTAGGCTACAGTCCACAGGGTCGCAAAGAGTCGGAAATGACTGAGTGACTTCACTCACTCACTCGTAAGTTAAATTATTAAAATTCTATTATGTTGTTCATTAAATAATGAAGTGATGCATTACTTGTGGTTTTAATGGAAAAAAGTTAATTCTCCTCAAACATAAGTTTGCTAATAAATAGAGGTATGTGTGTATATATGTGTAATTATTGTTATCTAGAAGACTTAATGAGTCATAAAAAACGGGTTTATGTCTGCTTCAGACAAAATGTAAGTATCAGTCTAGTACTTAATAAGATTAGTATTTCTTGCAGCTCAAATATTCATTTTTTGATGATACTGAATGTCTCAAATTTTTTATCTTACAAATTTTAATGTTCTAAGATATCTATAACTCAAACTCCAAACAATAATTTATTTTCCCTTTAAGGGTCACATTCAGGAAAGATGCTAACAGGTAGTCTGGGCAGGGAAAGAATTAATAAATGCTGTCAGGAGTCTATGAGCCTATTTTTATTTCCTGGCATATGTGTTTAATACTTTGAGGATTTTAATGAATTGGTATACCAACAAGTAAACGAGGTATGGATAGGTGAAAAAATTTGGAAAATAAAGCACAGGCTAGTCTAAAAGTTATCTGTTGCTCTAAAATTATACAGTTCAGGTTTCTGAGACATTTAAAGAAATCCCTGTAAGTTCCCAAGAGTATGGGCTCCTCTTCCTTCTCTCTCTATTCAGCCCCTCTCCTACACCTACACCCTTAACTCTACACCCCCAACCATGGCTACCTAGAGGAATACTGTCTTTGGAAGATCTTACTCTGAAATGCTAACCTAATTACCAATAGGAGAGTTGAAGGTACACAGTCTCTAGAACAGAAGCTACAGTTACTTTCTTTCGCAAAATGGCTTTTGGGAAGCAGTTGTTAATTCCCAAAGCCATGTAGGAAGCTGTGACTTCCATAAGAATTGAGAGTTATTTTAAGGTTAAACAGAGACTGAAAAGACTCAGATTCAAACCAACACTATGCAAAAGGATCCACCCGAGTGCCCACAAATATGAGACATGATGCCCACACTCAGTAAATACTGAAATCTGGTCTCCTAAAGTTCTTAATTCCTTCCTTCAGCAAATATTTACAAGGTCCATGTTCTGTACCAGGCACTATCTGTGCAGAATGGAGCTTCAGTGGTAAATAACCAATAGTCCTTGACTTACATTCATAAACAATTAAAAAGTGTGATGATCTGGAAGATGGTTTCACACCAGAATCCATGAAATCTGGATTATAAAAAAGCCAGAGCAAAGGCTGTAAGAGGCTGCGTTTGGTATCTGGCTCCTTCACGAGAGTAAGACCATCAGCAGCAGGTTGCGTGTGTGCCAGGTCACTTCAATCGTGGCCAACTCTTTGTGCCCTCTGGACTGCAGCCCACCAGGCTCCTCGGCCCACGGGAGTCTCCAGGCAGGAATACTGGAGTGGGTTGCCATGCCCTCCTCCAGGGGATCTTCCCCACTTAGGAATCAAACCCGCGGCTCCTGCGCTGCAGGCAGATTCTTTACCACTGAGCCACCAGGGAAGCCAGGTTAGCAGCATCTAACCTAGCATCTGGCACAAAGTAGAGATTCAGAGTTCAACAAACACTGGAGAAGACTAGCACTATGAAGAGGTTCAAATATAACGTCAGAGGTATTTAATTCTTCAGCATCGGGGTGGACACCTCCATCATTCACATTTACTGAGCATTCCCAGACACTGTTCCACCACTTCACATACATCTTTCTTCACCTTTCAAAGTTCCTAATAAAAAGAAGAGAAAACAGGATAGGACCATACAGTTTCTACATTTCAGCCTTACTAGCATCAGAAGTGGCAAGATTTACTCTGACACAGGTGATTGATTAAATATGACTGACAGAAGCTTAGAACTGAACAGGTCATGGCGGGTGGGGAATGTAGAGAGGAGATACTACTATTAATAGCTGTTAAATCCCTATGGTGTATAGATTTTATTTTCGATTTTCTACGTGTTCTCTAAATAGTAATTACTTAAAAAATCTGAAAGCTAGTAAGCAGACTTGAGGGATTTCACTAAAGAGGGGACCAGGGTGCAAGAAGTTGGGAGCCAGAGACGGCAGGAACAGTAGTCCCTTAGCCCGAGTCTACAGAGAGGGGAGAGGTCTTCTGGCCAGGTAACAAAGTGTCTGACTAAACATTAAGTAGATGAAGGCTCAGCATTACTTCAGCTGAAAACTCCAGGGTGTATTTTAATTGCTTATATGAGCAAGTTACTGCTGCAAGGAGCATCAGTCTTGAAGGCAGGTTTCTTGGTGGTCTGTGTTGCCACCTACAGAAACTGAGCACCCTCTAATGGATAGTGATCGTGGAGCTGTTCTGTGGATGATAATAAATGGGGGAGGGGGAGCACAAAGAGATATAAATAAAAAGCATCACCCCATGATTTCTCCAATTAATACTTTAACTCTCTAATTCCTCCTTCCAACTTAGCAGACTGCACATGAGAAGCTGAACTTGTAAATAAAATAGGAACACACTTGAATGGAGGAGAACCTGTTAGGTGGCCGAGATCCTTGAAGATTTCAGGTCAACAAGCCAAGAAGCTCTATATTTTAAACTCAGCAGGTTACTATGAAAAGATGGTGATCTCATTAAGCACCTGAGACATAAAACTATGAGTTCTTTAAATAATGTGGCAATTTATGCACCACAGAAAATACAAAGCCTTTGTTCAAACTTTCCAAATGACTCTCAGATTTTCCTTGACCTGGCCTGAAGTTTCAGGGCTTTTCATCAACACCTGTCTTTATGCATGAATTTCCCCTTTCCAGCTCTCAGCAGCTATCTAACCACTAAACCTTTACACTAATAGCTCATTTTTAGCTCTTGGGTTCTATAATAGGATCAACGAATGTTCTTTTAAAACATTTTCAAGAGGAATGAGGTACAGCTAGGTGGTGGCGGAAGCAGTGGGTCTCCAAGCGTCTTCACTAAACTTCTGGGCACTTTCCTCATTTCCATGGCTTAAAAGACTGAAAGATTAGAGGAACAGGAAAGTCAGTATCCTGCTTAGGTAAGGACATGAACACATGAGCTTCATCTGTGGTGTTTGCCCTCAATGGGCTCCCTCATCAAAAGCCCTGTACTTCAGAAACTCAACTTGATTAAACATCAGGGAACACGACATTCATAAGAGACAGCTAGTTTTCTCCTCTGAAGAATAAAATGACTGATCTAGATAACCTTTAATGTTCCTTATAGCTAGCTCTGAGTGTCTGAAAGAACAGTAATATTCTGCATCAAAAGTTTATGCAAAAAGTTTAAACGTTACAAAAACTTTTATGAGTCAACTAAAAAGATAAACTGGGAAAAAAACATATGCAAGCTATATCATAAAAAGAGGAAACAGACCACTTCTAGGATTATGCTAGAAATATGGTCTTAACTATATGAAAAGGTGCTCAGTCACACACTTAGTAAGAAGAAGGAAAATTACTAGGCCAAGACCCCAATTTTCATTTCTAAAATGAGGAAATATCGAGAAGTTCAACAAAATCTAAATAACACATCCTACTGGTGAGGCAGTGGAAAAACAGGAACTCTCACACAGTGCTGGTGGAAATGGAAAATGATACAATACCTATGGAGGGGGACATCATAATAGTTAACAAAATTACCTTTTGGCTCATGTATCCATGTGTAAATATACTTATATGAGTGCATGCTAAGTTACTTCAGTCCTATCCGAGTCTTTGCAACCCTAAGGACTACAGCTTGCCAGGCTCCTCTGTCCATGGGGATTTTCCAGGTAAGAATACTAAAGTGGGTTGCCATGCCCTCCTCCAGGGGATCTTGCCAACTCAGGGATCGAATCCACATGTCCTATGTCTCCTACACTGGCAAGTGGGTTCTTTACTGCTAGCACCACCTGGCTGCTGCTGCTAAGTCGCTTCAGTTGTGTCCGACTCTGTGCGACCCCATAGACGGCAGCCCACCAGGCTCCTCCATCCATGGGATTTTCCAGGCAAGAGTACTGGAGTGGAGTGCCACTGCCTTCTCCACACCACCTGGAAACCCAAATATATATGTATATGGATTGTAAGCATTATATATGTGGATTATACACACACACATATATATTCAAGCTAATAAGCAAGGAAGGAAAGAGAGAATTAGGATATCTACGTAATGCTCATTCCTAGCAACATCACACACAACCAGCAATGAAAGGTTTCCTGGTTAAAATACACAACACCCACTGGATCTACAAAGTACCCTTGGCTAAAAAGTATTTGTGTGTGTACATCTCAAACCTAAATCCGATTGAATCTCTAGCTCTAACTACCAATTTTTTCAGGAAATGCAGCATACAGAGAACCATGTTAAGTGATAGCAAAATCTGAAGTGTAGGAAACTACAGGCAAGAGGACCCAGTTTCTCAGCAAATAAGCTGTAAAGGGAAAAAAGAGATGTGGATAAGAAACCTACATTAACGGGGCATGACAATTCAGGGAAATTCATGAATCTAAGTTGAACAAACAATAATCAATAAAAAACTATGAATATGTATGTATGTATACTATATATGGGCTTCCCAGGTGATGCTAGTGGTAAAGAATCTGTCTGCCAATGCAGGAAGGAGATCTAAGAGACAGAGGTTCAATCCCTGGTCGGGAAGATCCCCTGGGGTAGGAAAAGGCAATCTGTTCCAGTATTCTTGCCTGGAAAAACCATGGAGAGGAGCCTGGAGGGCTTCGGTCCTTGCAGTCACCGAGAGAATCAGATACAGCTGAGTGACTAAGCACACATCCTATATACGTGTTTGTATATCTCTACATACATTTTAAGTATGCATGTATATCCACATCCATACATACATATGTGTGCATGTGTGCGTATACCTACATAACTGAGGAAATCTGAAGTGAACTAAAGCATCTGATAATATTAAGAAACAGTTAATTTTGGGTTCATGTTGAAAATACTATTTTAAAGAAAAAGAACTTACCTTCAGGAGAAATATACTAAAATTTCACAGATGAATTGGTATAGTATATTCCCTGGTGGCTCAGACGGTAAAGTGTCTGCCTACCATGTGGGAGACCCGGGTTCAATCCCTGGGTTGGGAAGATCCCCTGGAGAAGGAAATGGCAACCCACTCCAGTGTTCTTGTATGGGAAATCCCATGGACAGAGGAACCTGGAAGACTACAGTCCATGGGGTCGCAAAGAGTCAGACACGACTGAGCGACTTCGCTTTCACTTTCATGGGATTTGTTAAAAATGTGGGGGTGAACAGAGGAAGGATTGAGTGACAGTGACTTGAGATTAGTTAAGTTGGGTAGTGGGTACATTCATGGTTACCATTCTCCCTACATCTATGGATAAGACGAAATTTTTCTACAGTAAAGCTAAAAGCCACATGAGCAAAAACAAGAAAATTTATGTATCTAATACTAACAAGCTGGTAATAGAACACTGATATCAGATTAAGACCTTCTAACTTAGAAGTTCATCATGCTCACCCGAGGAGCTTTTTCAAAATAGTTTCTGAACACCATTATCTTAATGAATCCCAAAGACAGAAGGAATGATGTTGTGTCCCTCAGGACTGTGGGAGTGTGGAAAGAAGGTTGAGAACCACCTATAGTGTTTAAACACCGTAAGGGTGAGGGCTGTACATCATTCATCCAGCTCTTTTACCACCATACCTGACATGCACAAGGTACTCAAGAAATATCTGGTGAATTAATGATAACCTGGGAAGTGAAAATGAACATGTGAGCTTGCTGCTGCTAAGTCACTTGAGTCGTGTCCGACTCTGTGCCACCCCATAGACGGCAGCCCACCAGGCTCCCCTGTCCCTGGGATTCTCCAGGCAAGAACACTGGAATGGGTTGCCATTTCCTTCTCCAATGCGTGAAAGTGAAAAGTGAAAGTGAAGTTGCTTAGTCGTGTCTGACTCTTCGCGATCCCATGGACTGCAGCCCACTAGGCTCCTCTGTCCATGGGATTTTCCAGGCAAGGGTACTGGAGTCGGGTGCCATTGCTTTCTCTGACAAGTGAGCTTAATAGCAGCTAAATGCTAGTGTGCAAAAAACATCTTCGTATTTGATATTGGAAAAAAAAACCATTTAGGTTGCTGAGTTTAAACAGCATGACTTTCTGTTCTTTAAGTAGAATAGGTTTTCATTATAAAGCCACAGTCTAGTCACTTTCAACAGCTACAGGTAAACTCCTAGAATAAAAATAGCTTTAAATACACAATTGGGCAGGGTGAAGCTAGAAAATATTCTGATTCTACAATCTGTTTTGGACAAGACAGTGCTTTTTATGTGACTAACAAAGCAAACAGTAGTCAGATTCCTTGTACTGAAATAAACACACTATTTGCAAAAAGGGTTGAACGTACAAGGCTTATTCAATAAAGATACCACATTTCCCAAAATTAAATGGGAATATAGAATGACAAATACCCACATATATTTACATATCCCCCAAAGAAGACATATGACCACTTGGTATGGATTTTGTCTCTAATAATTACTAAATGGAGCCAAGCCCACTGTCTCACCACAGAAAACAGCAAAATACCTCAAGCACAAGAATTACCTAATTTTAAAGTTGGGAGGAGTTTAGAAACTAATCCAAACTTTTCATTGTGTTGATGAAAAAACGAACACCTAGAGAGGTTAAGGTGAAAAGTTCTGGAAATAGTTGGAGCAACCACAGATAAACACGTGGTCTACACAGGTGCACAGAATGAAGAGCTGAGAATTAATCTTTGAATTTTCACGTGAATAACAACGAACAAGGTATCAGTCTCAATTATCAACAAATAAGTATGTGTCACCATATATACACATAAAAATACTGGAATATACATTTCTAATAAATCCTTTTAAAACAAAGTCTGTAACCTAGTATTCAAGGGCATCCATAACATTACCCCACTTACTTCTTCAAAATCTTTCCCAAGAAAACCATAGTACCTGGAAGGCAGACATTTCTCTCTCTTATCTTTTGTGGACTCTTACAGATGAAGCAGAGGACACAGTATAACTACAAAAAGTATTATTCCATAGATAATTTTCAAACGATGCAAGAATGATCAGAATATATAGAACAGACAAACAACAAGGCCCTATTGCATAGCAAAGGGAACTATATTTAAGATCCTATGTGAAGCTGCAATGGAAGAGAATAAAGACAGTGTGTGTGTGTGTGTGTGTGTGTGTGTGTGTGTGTGTGTGTAACTGAATCACATTGTTGTACAGCAGAAATTAATATAACATTGTAAATCAACTATACTTCCATAAAAATGACTGAATAGAAAACACAATGTAAACTTTTCAATTCTCCTGTTACTCAGAACTGATATAAAAATCATATTCCATATGAATCTGTGAGTATTATATAGAGACAAGGTAAGTTTTTAAATATAGCAACCAATAAAAGGTTTGAAAGTGTGAGTTAAGAGAAAGGAAGGCAGTGAGATGAGTTATCCATTTATATTTCTACAAGGTGCTATGCAAGGCTTAGCTCAAAATATATGCAGAAAATTACATGCAGGGGAGGAAGAAGGAAGAAAAAGAACAAACCCTGATTTCATCCACTGGTCAAACATTTAATTTCAATTACTGATCAATCCTGAATCCATGCCACTTTAATTTACAGAGTTTTTTTTAAAAAAAGACGTATCTATGCCTATTATGGAATTTTCCTTCTCACCTACTTCATCCATAAAGTTGATGTGACTTAGCTCCAAAATGACAAAATGAAATAAGAATCAGAATTTGGCCTCTCAACTTGCTGTTATTAGATTCTTTAGGATCCTGAAAACTGATTTTAAGAGTCTCCTATTATTGTTAAAGAGAATACTAACTACTGAAAATCACAATGATAACATTTACTTTCATCTTTTGGGGGGAAAAGGTTTCTAACTGAGCTGATTTGAGATTCTAGAAGGAATCTGCAAGGCAAACCGATAATACTTACAAAAAGCTGAAAGCAAAGTCTGAAGATTAGTTTTCTTCTGAAATGAACACAGCAACCTTAGTTAAATGGACATGATATGATATGATATTATCAAGTTAAGGGTTTTTGTACCTCCTCCACTGCAACTCTAAAATAAAACCCAAAATTAAGCAATAAAATCTGAAGCCACCTACTGAACACAGTAAGTAGAGTGTTGTGAACAATGAATTTAAATCCTTCAGGGTAATTACACTGGCAGCTCTCTAAATTTATGGATGTCTTGCTTCTGTTTGAAAAATTTTAAATAATTACATGCAAAACTAAAGTGTTTATATGCTAACATATTTTACACTTCTCTTATTAACATCTGAGAGCTTACATTAAGATCCTGAAATAGAAGACAGTATACCCACATTTTCACCATTGTGCTTCTTCCAAGCCGAAAAATAAGAATTGGGGTATGCTATTTTCATAAAAGTTTAGAAACATTCATGGACACATTGATGGCTTTATGTAATAAGTGAAGAATTTAGGTGATGGTTTAAACCCACACTCCCCTCCAAAAGACTTCTTTCCCTACTTTTACATACTCCCAAGTATTTTCAACCAAGTAACACAAGAACGTGCTTTCTAAAAATATAAAGGGGCTAGGATCACCCCATCATGAACGAACAACCTAAACATCTGAGTAATAACTTCTAAAATAAAATCACAGAAAAAGATGGTGCATTGCTAAAACTATTAATAAAATTTAAGACAAAGAGTTTATTTTTCAATAAGAAAACAAGGCAAAGAGAGCCCAACCTGATCTTGTATGCCTGCCCAATAGAACTTTCCACCGTAATTAGTGCTTCCACCTCTGGGGCAGGGGGAGGAGCTTAAACTCAGGGTGACCTCACGGAGCAAGGGCAAAACAGTATAAATGCTGCAGGACAGCTCTGGAGAGGGCATCTTCTGCAGTGCTCACCTGGGCACAGGGCAAGGCACAGCGCACTGGTCAGAAGCCACCTCCAGGAGCTCCTAGAGTCCGGGTAAGTCCACCGGTAGATCTCCGTGTCAGTGTATTTGGAAAAAAGTCTCAGTTATTTGCTACTTTGTGATTTAAAATAATGGCTTTCCACTAAAATCACTCAGAAAGTTTAATTTGTAGCTGGCTGTAAAATAGTCTTAATTATAACTATATTTGCAAAAACATGTTGTAATCTGAATTTCAGTGTTTTTGAGACTATTGGTAACTTCAGTCTGTATCAAAGATCTTGAGTTATTTAACACAGACATCCAACTACAGTTTCTGTGTTTCTTTTATTGAAATCATTTTATTTTCACTTGCTTATCTGGATACGGTTTTTAAAACCGACGAAGACATATATTCACATAATTAACAATTATAACTCAATTTATGGAATATATTCAAGATATACAGAATAAGGTTAAAAAAGCAGATGAAGAATTCATCTATGCAACATTAGAAAAATAAAGCAGGTCAATAATGAAGCTATATGAAATTATTCTTTTCTGTTTTTCAGAATCCAGCTGAGATCATGCTGCCACAAACAGCCCTTTTGCTGCTAATGTCCTTGAACTTGGTTCATGGAGTGTTTTATACTGAGCGATACCAAACACCTACGGGCATAAAAGGCCCACCATCCAACACCAAGACACAGTTCTTCATCCCTTATGCCATAAAGGGTAAAGGTAAACTGAACTATATATCTTGCTGTATTAACTACTGGGTTGTTGCTTTATATAATCTTAATGATCTCTTTAGCAAAATGTTTTTTTAATTTTATTTGGCATTAAATTACCTTCAAACTCCTTAAATAGCCCAAAATGGAAAAGTAGATCTATTCAAGAACATTCATATCCTTTACACAAGAATAGCAGAAATACCTAAAGAACATTAGGAAATTTTAGGTGTAGAATTTTTTCCCTCAAATGTGTGCTTTTTGCACAAATAATTCCCACAACCTAGACATATTAATCCAACCAAATTAGTCATGTTTAAATTGTTTTAACTAAATATAACTGTCCATTGTACACAAAAAGAGTAGCAGGTTCATATATCTAAATGCTTACACACATTTCTTTTTACAGCTTATTTTTCTAGCTTACAAATCCATACAAAATTGAGTCTTAGCTATCAAATAACATGAGATTCCCACAAGAGAAATTTAATAGACAAATGAAGTAGCAATTCTCATAATTTTTTTTAATGCATTTTGGTTTAGTTTAGTAGTTATGTGCACAGACCTAACTGCTTTATGCAACCCTGAGTTAGCTACTTATCTCTCCATGCTTTAGCTCACTTATTTGTAAAACAAGGCACGTATGTCTATTTCAAAGGGCGGTTCTGAGACTTAAATTAGTTAATATGCAAAGTGCTTCAGTTCAATTCAGTCGCTCAGTCATGTCTGACTCTTTGCGACCCCATGAATCGCAGCACGCCAGGCCTCCCTGTCCATCACCAACTCCCAGAGTTCACTTAAATTCATGTCCATCGAGTCCGTGATGCCATCCAGCCATCTCATCCTCTGCCGTCCCCTTCTCCTCCTGCCCCCAATCCCTCCCAGCATCAGTCTTTTCCAATGAGTCAGCTCTTCACATGAGGTGGCCAGAGTACTTAAGGGTTAGCTATTACTACTACTGCTTCTATTTTCCATACTACTTCCATTATTTCTACTTCTATTATTACTTCTCTCCTCCTCTTCCTCTTCCTACTACTCTAGAACTGGTGCTGTAGCCTTAGGTAAGTTTTAACTCTGTTCTTGAATCTGTTCTTCATCTGCTCAGCTTTCTTGACTATTATGAAGGGTACTGATATCATGTATATAAAGTACTAACAAATCCTCAAGCAAGGGCAACTTTTAGGTTCATATTCACCAATTTCATTTAATAGCTATCTGGCACAAACTACCTACTACATTACTGAATTACACTGAGTAATATGAACTGACTGTAGGACACAAATTTCTTTTCCATAGTATTTTTCCATTATGCTTACATATTTTAACCTATAAAGCTAAGAATAGTTGTCATAAAATTTAAAAATTATGCTTCTGGAGATGACTGTTTTTAGCAAACTGAATGTATAGGATTGCCTTTTTAAGAAGAAAGATGAAATTTTAAATGTTTCATGAAAGGTAGCTTAATGATCAGAAATAAATGCCTAAGTACTCAATAGATACCTTTCAATGCTCAAATACAAACACAGTATGAGAAAGAAAACAGTTAGGAAAAGAATTAAATACAAGAAAATCTGATACTTTGCTTGAAGCAACAAATGCAATTTGAAATGCTATGATAAGCAGTACTGAACTATACTCTGTATGATCACAAATTCAGACTTTTTTGTAGCTTACAAGATCATAACAAACAGTTGTGAATTAAAATAAAATGCACCACCACTATTAGAAGTTTAAAATATTTTCTATCTTTTCACCATAATATACTGTATCATTTCGGTTTTTCTTTTATAGAAAAAGTGAAAATATATCTTGTTAACAAATGAAAAATTTAGAAGCCATATTTTAACTATTAAATCCACTTTAGTTTACTTGGTAATACAAAGTAGAAACAAATACATTATTGCTATTGCTAAGTCACTTGAGTCGTGTCCAACTCTGTGCAACCCCATAGACGGCAGCCCACCAGGCTCCCCCATCCTGGGATTCTCCAGGCAAGAACACTGGAGTGGGTTGCCATTTCCTTCTCCAATGCATGAAAGAGAAAGGTGAAAGTGAAGTCGCTCAGTCATGTCCGACTTAGCGACCCCATGGACTGCAGCCTACCAGGCTCCTCCATCCATGGGATTTTCCAGGCAAGAGTACTGGAGTGGGGTGCCATTGCCTTCTCCATCTAGCAGCAAATAAATGAAGACAAAAGCCCACAATTTATATAGTGAAACACTGAACTGCTAACAGATATACAAGAAATTCCTGTTATGTTGCTAGGCACATCTGTTCAAAAAGGTTAAGAGAACTCAGTCAAAACACACTAAATTATGCTGCAGAGGGTTTCATTACTGGTGAGTACACCGGAACCATACTCTGACACAATCAACCACTTTGTGGACATTTAAGAAACTTCTCTCCTGCAACCTACCAGGGTAACATTTTAAGTGACAGAGATCACTGTCTTTGGAGTTTCAGTCTCAAATTAGGCTCAATTCAGTCATTCACAGCAAGACTTGCTTTTCCTCTCTACTTTAACAGTTAAACAGATTTCCAACCAGACCAAGACAATTATTTTTATATAGACATGATCTTTATAAGATTCTGAATCAAATCCCAATTTATTATGATTTGCATTTTAAAAATGTCCTATTTTACTGCAAACCATTAAGAAAGCCTTTATTCATTTATTCTATTTGCAAGGCATTAACACTCGTTCACATAGAAATATCACATATGTACAGTGACATCACCAACAATATGTGCTAGTATATGGAAATCTTTTCCATAAATTAATTTTTCTCATAGTCTTTTTCCTCATGTCATTTTCTGAAAATCAATGGGCAAATAAAACTACACATTTGTTTGAAAAATGAAATATAACTTCTAATTAGTACAACATATAAAGATACTCAAATGATTTTCCTATTTCAGTCTATGTTTTAATGACTATGCTCTGTATTTTATACTTCATGTATTATCAAATGTTTTCCAAATATCAGGAACATCTCTATCCAAGAGTATACATTAGCAACTACCATTGGCTGACTACTTCTTACATGCCAGTTAATATGAAAGATTTAAAAAATACAGTAATGTACCAGTTAACATTTAAAAGAAATTGTACCCATAAAAATATATTTTCAAAGGCAATTTTCTTTTAGTCAGTTTCATTTTAGTCTTCATTTTGATATTTAAGCCACTGAAGATTTAGTTAAATGGAGTTGAAGCATATTAACATGTTTTATACAAAAGAAGATGGAGCTCAAAAGTAACAGTTCTAAGTCATTTTCAGGGTTTTGACCAACCTGCTCAACTACTTTGACATCTACTAAATCTACCATCACTATGAACCATTTTCTGACAGCATAAGAATCTAATATTAATAGTATACACAGATATTCTAACTATATTTCTGAGAATTTATTAAACAGAAAATTAATTTTAAATAAATCCTGCAAGTAGATATTTAAAAACGTAAGTAATTTCATTACCATCTTTGCTAATATAGAAGAATTTCTGAGAAAAAAAGACTTTTATCTAGAGGCATATGATAGTGCTGCCTAAAGACCCTTTGACATGGTGATACTTTCCCAATAGTGTATCCTAAAGCCGGCCATGCTCTGTTACACCCCACCTTTGCATGACTAAAACCAAAACTCTGGACACCTCTTAAAGCACTTATCATATGGACACTTGTTTTATTCTCTTTGGGACTACAGTTCTTACAGGATGTGTTTTGTACTTTTCTTTTCTTATACTTACAGTTCAATAATAGATTTCACATTACAGGCACTGAATAATTTTTTAGTTTAAATTTACTATACTCAAGTATTTAGCTCAAATGAACCCACAGATCTATGAAATCAACAATATCTGCATTAATCAAAGAAAATTTTATTTAACCATTTTAATACTATTTTATGTACCTTGCACATTAATTCTCTAATTCCTTATTTCAATTTTAAGTCAATAACAGAGAACATAAGCGCTCATGCTTTGTACTGAGGTCAAAAACAACCAAACGAAAGAAAACCCGAAATCTAAAGTGTTTACGGCAGGGTCATGGCAGATGTAAATTAAAACAGACTGTGTTTCTCCTTTATCTTACAGGACAGCTTTTGTGAAGGAAAGTTGTTTTAGTTCTTAACCTGTTCCTTTTTCATTCTGTACTTGCCTTTTTCCTCTTTTCCTATCAAATGCCATTTTTCCCTTTTCCTTTTTCTAGGGAGACGATTTTCCTATAATAAACGTGCTAGTAAGTTTACCTCCAATGCACTCTTCTCTAAATGAATGTTTCAATCCCAGCTTATTTTCATGGATCATTAGGACGTAATGAAAGTATGATGGTAGCCACGGTCTTGTGAAACCATCTTCTCTAGCAGTATGTTTTAAAACAATATAAATGCCTGAAAACAATGTAAAATTGTCTAAAACCATTTAAGACTAGTCTGCCAAAATGGTCTGACTGACACTGCAATAAATACCCTGTCCTCGTTTATACTGTGAGAAGCAGTGGTTCCGTAGCATCACTAAGCCCTTACCCCATGTGTTCTGTGCGTGTCTTTCAGGCGTGTCACTAAGAGGAGAGCAGGGTATCCCCGGTCCACCAGGCCCCGCTGGACCCCGAGGGCACCCAGGCCCGTCAGGACCACCAGGAAAACCCGGCACCGGAAGTCCTGGGCCCCAAGGACAGCCAGGGTTGCCAGGACCACCGGGACCGTCAGCCACTGGGAAGCCAGGTTTGCCAGGACTCCCAGGAAAACAAGGGGAGAGAGGACTAAATGGACCAAAAGGAGATATTGGACCAGCTGGTTTACCAGGACCACGGGGCCCACCAGGGCCACCTGGAAGCCCCGGCCCAGCTGGAATTTCTGTTCCAGGAAAACCTGGGCCACAAGGACCTACAGGAGAACCAGGTCCCAGGGGCTTTACCGGAGAAAAGGGTGCACCAGGGGTCCCTGGACTGAACGGACAGAAAGGGGAAACGGGGTATTGTGCTCCTTGCCGCCCAGGTGAGAGAGGCCTCCCAGGTCCTCAGGGTCCCACGGGACCCCCTGGCCCTCCTGGAGTGGGGAAAAGAGGTGAAAATGGGTTACCAGGACAGCCAGGCCTCAAAGGTGATCAGGGTATTCCAGGGGAAAGGGGACCAGCCGGCCCACCAGGCCCCCAAGGCCCTCCTGGGGAACAAGGACCAGAAGGCATTGGAAAGCCAGGAGCCCCTGGAACTCCAGGCCAGCCAGGGATCCCAGGGACGAAAGGTCACCCTGGGGCTCCAGGAACAGCTGGGCTCCCAGGGGCTCCCGGCTTTGGGAAACCAGGCTTGCCAGGCCTGAAGGGACAAAGAGGACCCGTGGGCCTTCCAGGGAGTCCAGGTGCCAAAGGGGAACAAGGCCCAGCAGGTCATCCTGGGGAAGCAGGTCTGCCTGGACCCTCAGGGAATATGGGACCCCAAGGACCAAAAGGCATTCCAGGCAACCCGGGGCTCCCAGGCCCTAAAGGTGAGATGGGGCCAGTGGGGCCTGCAGGAAACCCTGGGGCAAAGGGAGAAAGGGGCTCCTCTGGCTTAGATGGAAAACCAGGGTACCCAGGAGAACCAGGTCTCAATGGTCCCAAGGGTAACCCAGGGTTGCCGGGCCCAAAAGGTGACCCTGGAATCGCAGGATCCCCTGGTCTCCCAGGCCCCGTGGGTCCAGCAGGAGCTAAGGGAGTGCCTGGACACAACGGTGAGGCTGGGCCCAGAGGTGTCCCTGGAATACCAGGTACTAGAGGTCCCATTGGGCCACCAGGCATTCCAGGATTCCCTGGACCCAAAGGCGATGCGGGAATTCCAGGGCCTCCTGGCCCAGCTGGCATAGCAGTCAAGGGCCTCAATGGCCCTACTGGGCCACCAGGGCCTCCAGGACCAAGAGGCAATGCTGGGGAGCCTGGCCTCCCAGGGCCCCCAGGGCCCCCAGGCCCTCCAGGCCAAGCAGCCCTGCCCGAGGACTTTGTAAAGGCAGGCCAAAGGCCGTTTGCTAGTGCCAGTCAGGGAGTAACAGGAGTGCCAGTGTCTGCTTTCACTGTCATCCTCTCCAAAGCTTACCCAGCTATAGGCACTCCTATCCCATTCGATAAGATTCTATATAACAAGCAACAGCATTACGACCCAAGAACTGGAATCTTTACCTGTAAGATTCCAGGGATATATTACTTCTCTTACCACATACATGTGAAAGGGACCCATGCTTGGGTAGGTCTGTATAAGAACGGCACCCCTGTAATGTACACCTATGATGAGTACATCAAGGGCTACCTGGATCAGGCCTCAGGGAGCGCCGTAATCGACCTCACCGAGAACGACCAGGTGTGGCTCCAGCTGCCCAATGCAGGCTCGAATGGGCTGTACTCCTCTGAGTACGTCCACTCCTCTTTCTCAGGATTCTTGGTGGCTCCAATGTGAGCATATTCTCACCGAGCTAACACAAATCTGCTTGAAGAGGCATTCCCCAACTCCACCCCATCCCATCAAATGCATATGGAGGTAGGCTGAAAAAATGTGACCAATTTTAGTTTTCCAAAGTGCAGGTCTGAGCTCTCAGATACGGTAAACATATGTGAAGATCCTCTTGAGTTTCTAGTCAGCAATCCTAAAACTCCTAAAAGTTTTCTGTGAACTCCTTCAGTATTTAAAATTTTCATCCTGATAAGCTAAAAAAGTGATCGTAAAAAACCCTGAAATGTGATGCGAAATCATGTCAAATTTGATTTCAGAAGTTCAGCATTTCCTTTTAAAAATAAGTCTGTTTCTGACAATTAACAGGAAAATTTCCAGGAAGCATTTGGGAGATTTCATATATCTTTATAGGACTTAAATACTTGAATATTCAAATTTAAAAAACACTATATACCCTAAGATCTTTCTGATGGTACATTACTTGAAGGTTTAAGTGGCCCCTTTTGTCAATATCTATTCAAGTATACAGGTGCATATAGACTTTCTACAGCTCTCATAAGAAACCCAAAATATTAATGTTAAAGTTAATCTGAAATGCAAGGTGCTTTAGTCATGAACCTTTTCAAATTTTTCTGTGGATTGCTGAAAGCTTTCTATATACCCTTTAAAACTCAGAAATGGTGTCTAATCTATTTTATTTATTTGACACAAGTGTGATTAATTTGCTTTAATGACTTCTTGAGTCTTATATAATGTTAATATGATTTTGTGGGTTTATAGAGTATTAGCATATGTACCTTGGGCCTCCCATTCCAGTGAAATTGTAATACCAAGGGTTTCAAAATCTGACTAGAAATGAAAAGATATTTATTTCTGCTCTGTACTGTATTTTAATGTTTCTGTTTAAAACTCATAAGCTGTGCCTCATGAAATGTTTTATCTACTCCTTATTTACAATGCAATAAAATAACATCAATAGATGATTATGTTGAATTTATTTGAAACCACCAATTTGCTATTCTCAACCACTCTTTTAAGGGTTTTCATCTTACAAAGTTAATAAAAAGTAAAATGATAAAGTGGTGGGTAGCTTTTGCAAGGGTCATGGATATACCCTTCTACTGGAGATGGGCATTTCCACACACCCAAGCACTCATTGTTGACTGTGAAAAGCCATCAAACAGAACCACATGTGATCTATAGGGTGAGGGGCTGGGGACTGGGAACAGAAAAGTAAGACAATCACCCAAGTCAGTGATATTCTTCTAGGAAGGAATGAAGCAGGCAGCAGAGAAACATGTAGTTTGAACAAATATTCTGCAGTTATTCACTGCCTTGACATGTTTTTAGTCATAATATTTAGGATCATTTTGATGGCTTAATGACATTAAAAGGCAGGCAAGAATTTTTATGCCAATCAAATGGCAACATTTTTATTTTTCTCAGCGAAAAACACTGCCTGTGAGCATCCACCAGTCCAAAGGCTGAATTAGGACAGTCTGGTTCAAGTCCTTCAGGTACCATACTATAAAGGCATCTCTTAATGCCTTAGAAGTAATGTTTCTGTGTAACCCAAGCAAACCTGTTGATGGAACTGTAAAAGCTTGGGCTTGGGTTGGTGATCTCTGCTCCCATTCTGTGTGAGCTCAACCTGCTTTTAAGCATTACGAACAGAATTTTCACTCTTCCTCTCCGTCTATAATTACTACACTAATGGTTACAGCTGTCACCAATCTCATTTCCAAGCCAAGAAACACCAAATTCTGGGGTATCCACAAAAGAGTCCTATTGGTAAGCATGTAAAAGACAGCATCTCTTAGAATACTAGCAATGATGGCCATTAAACAGACATGAAGAAAAGCAGCTCTTAGACTATAACCAGTATCAACTTTATAGCAATATGTAGGGCCAAATTAAATCCTAATTAAGGTACATAAAAAATAGGTACCTCCTAAGTAATTCATCAGACGCACAGCACTGAACAAACATCTAAAGCCTCTCTGCAAGAAATGGAGACACAGAGAACGAACTTGTGGACACAGCCGGGGATGGAGAGGGCAGGAGAAGTTGAGAAAGTAGCACAGACATACACACACTATCGTGCGTAGAACAGATGACAAGTGGGAAGCTGCCACATCACACAGAGCTCAGCCTTGCACCCAGTGACAACCTAGAGGGCCGGACGGGGTGGGAGGGAGGCTAACGAGGAAGGGGGATGAATGCACAATCCTGACTGATTCGTGCTGATGTATGGCAGGAAACTACTGCAACACTGTGAAGCAATGATCTTCCAAAAAAAAAAGAAAAGAAATAAAGTCTCTCTTCACATTACTCACCTTTAAAAGCTGACATCTTATAATTATGTTGTATACCAGCAACTATATCCTTCCAAAAATCAAATGGTTTTTGACCATTGTTCTGCTAAAGAAAAAAAAAACAAATCCAAATGTGACACAAGTAATAATTCTGTTTTTAAGCATAGTAGAAAACACTTGGCAAACAACTATATTACTGTACTGTAAAATAGGGATTCGTGTTTTAGGAAACAGATTAATAAACTTCTCACTTTTCCAGATGGGATCGTAGAAAAATATCTTCCATGAAAATCATGGCTATAGAGATGTATATACATATGACTAAATATTAATGTTAACCCATATAACCCAAATAAAATAAAAATTTCCATGCATTATAAAGTCTAAACAATATACACTACTTTTAACACATGAACAAACCTACAATGTTATAGCTTAGGAGGTATCAGGATATGTCGCTTCCTGTACCATGGCATCAATGGAGCTAAAAGGCCCTGCAGCCTTAAAACTGCAAAAGCTGGTTACTTTACGATTCTGTGCACATTTACCTGAGTTTCAGTAAACAAGAGCATCAAGTCTCTACTGGTGAGATGAAGGAGGTTCCTAATCCAAAATTCAAATCATTTATGCTAAATATTTTTTTTTAAACCCAGAAAGCAAGTAAACAGGAAAACACACAACCCTATAGCCCTGTGCTTCCTTGGAGATATTAACCAGTGTCCTATATAAACAAATACTAACTACTAGATAGTATTTAAATTATATCAAACCCAAAATATTTAAAGATCAGTGCATTTGTTACAGTCACTATAAAATGAGAAGCTGACTCCATCCCGTAACAACTTCTACAAGCCAGAACTATGGCTCAACAGAAACTTTCATAAACACATGACTGTAATTCTGATTCAAAAAGAAACCATCGTCTAGTCCTATCTGAATGCAGAGTCCCAAAGAATAGCAAGAAGAGATAAGAAAGCCTTCCTCATTGATCAATGCAAAGAAATAGAGGAAAACAATAGAATGGGAAAGACTAGAGATCTCGTCAAGAAAATCAGAGATACCAAGGGAACATTTCATGCAAAGATGGGCTCAATAAAGGACACAAATGGTATGGACCTAACAGAAGCAGAAGATATCAAGAAGAGGTGGCAAGAATACACAGAAGAACTGTATTAAAAAGATCTTCATGCCAGACATCCTAGAATGTGAAGTCAAGAGGCCCTTAGGAAGCATCACTACGAACAAAGCTAGTGGAGGTGATGGGATTCCAGTTGACCTATTTCAAATGCTAAAAGATGATGCTGTGAAAGTGCTGTACTCAATATGTCAGCAAATATGGAAAACTCAGCAGTGGCCACAGGACTGGAAAAGGTCAGTTTTCATTCCAACCCCAAAGAAAGGCAAATGCCAAAGAAAGCTCAAACTACCACAACTGCACTCATCTCACGTGCTAGTCAAGTAATGCTCAAAATTCTCCAAGCCAGGCTTCAGCAATACGTGAACCATGAACTTCCTGATGTTCAAGCTGGTTTTAGAAAAGGCAGAGGAACCAGAGATCAAATTGCCAACATCCGCTGGATCATGGAAAAAGCAAGAGAGTTCCAGAAAAACATCTATTTCTGCTTTATTGACTATGCCAAAGCCTTTGACTGTGTGGATCACAATGAACTGTGGAAAACTCTGAAAGAGATGGGAATACCAGACCACCTGACCTGCCTCCTGAGAAATCTGTATGCAGGTCAGGAAGCAACAGTTAGAACTGGACATGGACAACAGACTGGTTCCAAACAGGAAAAGGAGTACGTCAAGGCTGTATATTGTCACCCTGCTTATTTAACTTATATGCAGGGTATATCATGAGAAACGCTGGGCTGGAAGAAGCACAAGCTGGAATCAAGACTGCCGGGAGAAATATCAATAACCTCAGATATGCAGATGATACCACCCTTATGGCAGAAAGCAAAGAAGAACTCAAGAGCCTCTTGTTGAAAGTGAAAGAAAGTGAAAAAGTTGGTTTAAAGCTCAACATTCAGAAAACTAAGATCATGGCATCTGGTCCCATTACTTCAAGGCAAATAGATGGGCAAACGATGGAAACAGTGACAGACTTTATTGTTTTGGGCTCCCAAATCACTGCAGATGGTGACTGTAGCCATGAAATTAAAAGACACTTGCTCCTTGAAAGGAAAGTTAGAACCAACCTAGACAGTATATTAAAAAGCAGAGACATTACTTTGCCAACAAAGGTCCATCTAGTAAAGCTGTGGTTTTTCCAGTAGTCATGTATGGACATGAGAGTTAAGAGAAAGCTGAGTGCCGAAGAATTGATGCTTTCCACCTGTGGTGTTGGAGAAGACTTGAGAGTCCCTGGACTGCAAGGAGATCCAACCAGTCCATCCTAAAGGAGACCAGTCCTGGGTGTTCACTGGAAGGACTGATGCTGAAGCTGAAACTCCAATACTTTGGCCACCTGTTTCAAAGAACTGACTCATTTGAAAAGACCCTGATGCTGGGAAAGACTGAAGGTGGGAGGAGAAGGGGATGACAGAGGATGAGATGGTTGGATGGCATCACTGACTCAATAGACTCAGTTTGAGTGAACTCTGGGAGCTGGTGATGGACAGGGAAGCCTGAAGTACTGCAGTTCATGGGGTTGCAAAGTCAGACATGACTGAGCGACTGAACTGAGGCCTATCAGAAACATCATTGTCATTCTGAAAGACAATATAGGCAAAAAGGAACGGGATTCTGGCATAAAACCAATTTATGTTCATAGTTCTTAAGCTCTAAGTATAAACTGATATAACCAGAGATCTATTTAATCCTGATACCTAGGACAAAGAAAAAAACTATATAAACTATGCTCAAAATGATTATTTTTAACATTTCATCCCATTTTTCTGGTTTTATACTATCTAACAATGCTTAAAAAGACACATGGAATTTCTTTACATTTCTTTTATTTTAAAAACTCTGCTAATGAAACCAAGAAGTATTTCTCCACATGCAGGTTTGGTACTTTCTTTTTCTAGACTTTTGCACCCCCTGCTGGAGAACAGGTTTATTATCCTTAGGTATGGTCGTTATTTAATTTTCCAAAAATACTTTGACCAATTTCTCTATGTCTCTCCTTCTTGGTAACCTCTGAAAGGAAGGAAACTGAGTAAAGTCTCAACTCGAAAGACATATATAATTAAGTCCTCAGTGTGCATGTGCGCTTAGTTGCTCAGTCATGTCGGATTCTTTGCGATACCATGGGCTGTAGCCCTCAGTACATGTAGGCTCCTCTGTCCACGGGGATTCTCCAAGCAAGAATACTGGGGTGGGTTGCCATGCCCTCCTCCGGGGGATCTTCTCAAGCCAGTTCTCCTGTATTGCAGACGGTTTCTTTACCATCCGAGCTACCAGGGAAGCTCAAATTTATGAGCCAAAAAGCTCATAAATTTATTAAGCTCAAAAGCTCCGATTTATGGCCAAATAACATACCACAGTTTCTAAGAAATGAGGCCCCACTCACCTTTGTTAAAGAGTCTACCACTCTGGCACATAGAAGAGCTCCAGGCAGGTCAAAGTAGTTATCATAAAAGTAGTATTTTCCTAAAAAGAACACAGTTTTAAACTGGGATCAAATTAATGCCTCATTTATGTGTGATACGGAAAACTTGGCTAAAAGAGGCTATATTTTGGTTTAGTTACTTAAAGGGGCTTCTATTGCAATTCAGAACCACTCTACTACCCTGTCATCCATTGTCTTTTAAAGAAGGCTTCACTATAATGACTCTATTAATATAAAAAAGTTATAATAAAATATGATATGTATAAGTTAAGCATTTTATTAAAAACATTTTAATGCAAAATTAAAGACTATATCATAAATATGAAATAGATTATGAAAAAGTCACAATTTGTATTATCAGTGTCACTGAACTTCAAAACCATCAACCTAACACTGGAGTACCACGAAGTGCATTCACTAATCTGTGTTGGTTGATCCCCTGGAGTCTCACATTCAATCTTTATGCAACTTCAGACAAATTTCAGTGCAATGTAAGAACAGCCAGGGTGAGAAAAGGGACAAAAAAAAAAATGTGTCCTCACATCACGCGAGGACACGGTGTGTGCTTATCTTAGAAAAACTTAAAACCAATACAATAAAGTAATTAATCTCCAATTAAAATAAATAAATTTATATTTTAAAAAAAGAAAAACTTATAAGCACAGCACAGGCACACTCTAGATCTTGGAGAGCAGAGGGCTTGATTTATCCTCCTTGGCCTGAGGCTAGAATTCAAGTTGAGCCCTTCCTTGGCACTGACAGCACTTTTGAATCTGCTGTCCCTGGGCAGAAGACACTTTGGAGGACCCACGTCACATCCCCTTGGTCCACGGCTGACCCCAGCCACAGCTGTGCTGAACACCACTGTCCTTCCTCAAGCCACACCTGCGTCATTCCCTCTCTCTGGAAGCCTCTAGAGCCCATGTGGCAAGCCTCAATGGACAGGTCAGGAATCAGTGACTGCAGGCCCCAACTTCCTGTCCCTCGGGTTGACAGTTCTGGGAAGTGCTCTCTGCGCTTCTCCTCAGAAGGCCTGGTGGAATCCAGGGCGCTTCTCTGTTCTTTCCTTTCACGTCACACGCTCGCTGCTCTCTCGCTCCAGCAGACTGCAAGGAGGAGTGACCTCTCCACTTTGAGCACAAACCTCACAGAGTCCTCTGTCCTGAGAACTCCTGGTACAAAGAGGAATCGGGCAGGACCAACAGGTGGAGCCGGATTTCAGTTTAATGTAAGGGAGTACTTTTCAAATGGTCACAATTACTTTTGTGCAGATTATTGTAACTGCCCGCCCCCTTCCTCCATTTGTAAGCTATGTATGAGGTCATGGAACACAGCGGCCTTGTGTCTTAGTGTCTACTACGCACAATTTCCAGGATATTGTAGGCACTCAATAAATGCTTGTTGAATAATCCAAAAATTGAATGGATTACAGTCAACCTTTGAACAACACAGGTGTGAACTGCACAAGTCCACTTTTACATGTATTTTTTTCAACACGTAAATAAATACAATAAATACTATAGCAGTTCACGATCTGTGACCCGCAGTAAGTTGAACCCACAGATGCAGAAACTGAGACAGGGAGGAACTCCAATTAGGGAGGGCTGACAATAAAGTTATACTCAAGATTTTCAGCTTCTTGAGGTAAGTGTCCCTAATTCCTGAGTTGCTCAAGAGTTAGCTGTATGTTGGAAAGAAGAAGCGTCACAGTAAATTAAGAGAAAACTCTCTGTAAGGTCCAGATGTTTATCCCTTTAAATGTTACTTACTTAACACCCTCACATCTTCATGTCAAATTATCAAGAATATAAAAGAAATGAAGTCAAGTTCTGTTAATTCACAAACTGGTTGCATAGGTTTGCATGTCCTTTTCCTCTGTTAAGAATACCATGGTTGTCATAGTCTTTTTTTTTTTTTTTTTACTTTTTCCCAGCTAAAATTGTTGGGGGAAACATCTCAGACTAGTTTTTATCCTTAAGAAAGGCTAGGATGTCTTTGTCAGTATGAGGAAAAGCAAGAATTTGGAGAAAAGGGAGAAGACGGCCCACACACATCTCTGCCCACCCTGCTATGCTGTCAGACCACATGACACGCCAGGGCTGCAGGGACCAGGACAGTGGACACAGATTCCCAAGGCTCACTACCCGCAGTGCATCTAATCGCTTGGTCTGTGATACCAGAGTGACCTGCCTGAACCAGCCAGCTGGTGTAAGTGGACCTGCCCAGTTCAAACCCATGTTGTTCACCCCTATTTACAACTGCCTACATCTGGACAGATGGCACAGTGGTACTGCCCGCCAATGTAACAGGCACAAGAGACGCAGGTTTGATCCCTAGGTCGGGAAGATGCCCTGAAGTAGGAAATGGCAACCCATCCCAGTAAATTCCATGGACAGAGGAGACTGGTGGGCCACAGCTCACAGAGTCTAAAAGAGATGGACATGAATAAGCATGCATGCTTGTACACATACATCTGGAGAGACTACAGGAGTCCTCCTTACCACTTGAAGAAAAAGTAAATCTATCCATTTAACTTCCTAGCATTGTGAGCTGAGATGTGTGAAAGCCTTCTACACCTAACCCCGAGGTAAAATCTGTTTTTCCTATCAACTTATTTTATTAAAATAATACATACTTCCTGACATTTTCTTCTCACTATGAGAAAACAAACCACCTAAAGACAGCAAATATGGCAAACAAAAACACAATAGCAATAAGGAATAACTCCAACCATTTTCCAGTTACTGTATTTTCAAAAGGAAAATAGGTATATTTCAAAACTGTAGTATGGGAGAAAATGACCAAAAAAACCTAGAACAAATAAAAAACTAACAATTAAGACTTTTAATGAGGTCTGTTTATAAGTGTTTTAATCATTCTTTATTAATTTATGCACACCTGTTGTCTATAAATAATTTTTGAAAAATCTTTTCATGTTTGCTCATGGTAAAACTCTTTAAAGAGAGTGGGCAAAAGTTGTGTAAAATCACTTGCAATAAAGGCGGGGGGGAGAAACAATGGTAGAAGATATTAGAAATGGCAGTAAAGAAAAGAATTCTAGAAAACAGGAGAGGTGAGGAATATGAATGTGGGGAGAAGCGGGGAACAGAGAAATAAAAGGACTGTGCAGGTAATGAATTAATAAAAATACAGAATAAGTAAGGTATTATTCCTAAGTGCTAAGTCTTCGTTACTCCAGAACAAGTAAAAGGTGAATCAATAAAAACGTTAAATAAAACAGAACCAAAAACCAGACACACGTGGGAAATAATACATCCAATTTCTATGAAACCACAGCTGCTGTCTTGTGCATCCTGCCCAGCAGGGGGCAAGGACAGTCTGTTCTGTGTCTTGATGCCACAGGTTCAGGGTCCAAAACAACAGGCGAGGGAATGGCGGTGCTGCCCCCACAACCGTACCTGACCGGAAGGCCATTCCCGTGTCTGGCATGAAATGCTTCCACTCCTTCCTGCCAAACTCCTCCGCCAGCGCCTCCGGAGACAGCATCTTTGTGCCGTGGCTGGCCCTGGTTTGAAGAGATGAGCACATGGTTCATCGGTGGTTCCCTTGAACACTCCTTCCTCCAGCCTTGCTATTATTAACTTATTAATTCACTCCAATACTACTAAAGGGTTTTTTAAGAAAAAAGTTTCCAACTGGATGACTTCCCCATTTAGGATTCTATAAGGATTTCTCTCTTTTTTTATTATGTTATTTCTTAAATTTTATTTTTAAAATTTTTATTGGAGTATAGCTGTTTTACAATGTTGTACTGCAAAGTGAATCAGCCATACATAAACATATATCCCCTCTTTTCTGAAAGGCATTTCTCTGGACAGCTCTTTTTCTTCCTCCATTTCACCCCTCAACCAGCAAGTGATCAGGAGAAGCACATTCTGAGGTCAACGGTGTGATAGGTGCCCCAGACCAATCTATAAACTACAACTTCTCTGGGAGAAATAGGACAAGCCTTGCCTAATAAGTTGTCCATTAACCATGCAGGTAAGACTTGTCTAATGGAACAAAGAGGAAACAACTGCAGGGACTAGGTGGGAAGCTGGCCTATGGGGAGGAGAGAGTGCAACAGTCAGAGCAAGAGCTGAGGCCTGCAGGAGGAGAGATGTGCCTGGTACCTAGGGCTGCGCAAGAAACAGGGACTATGAAGACGAAGACGGGGTAGTAATATGCCACTGAAGGACATAACATAGCTAAAAACACAATGGGAAACAGTAAGATGAACGTGGCAAAACCTGGAACAGGAAGACAAGAAAGTAGCTATTTTTTGTGTTCAAAATACTGCTTTTACATCGGTTACTGCTTTTACATCGGTTGGGCCTGGTTAAGGGAATCTTACCCTACTGAAAAACAGTTAATATTTCATGTAGTTTATTATGAGAAATTACAATGCTAAGGAGTATCATTCTTCTTTTCTTGGAGTTAGACTGTGGTAGCAAAGCAAAATGAAGAAAATGGAAATGAAATAAGAAAGGCAAATGGAAGAAAATCACAATTAGGATCCTTTTTATAGAGAGGTTAACATTTATATAATTAAAGCTATATTAAAGGGGAGGAATCTTGAGCAGGAAATACAAAAAGGTATCTACTATGTCGTTGGAAAGCAAGCATCAAGGATGTAAGCTTATAAACTCAGGAGGAGCTGGCCAGTTAGCCAGACTTGAATGGAGATGGTCAGACCTTGGGGAAATGATGTTGGGGATGGGGACAGACAGACAGACAGAACAAAGACAGAAGCAAAGTTGCAGAATGCTTTCTATTCTTTTAACCATGACTGAAGATAGCCAAGTACACTGTAAGAATCTGAAAGGGACATTAAAGGTCACGGTCAAAGCTGCATTGTGTGTATGTATGTATATATGTGTGTGCATATATACATCTATGTTTATTTATACATACAAATGAATACATACACTCATATCTCTAGCTGCCTGAGGAAAAAAGATGAAATGAATTACAAAATTATCAGAAGTGGAACGACATCTGCTCCAGCTAGCTCCACCTTAGGGGGCAGTCTGGGTAGAGGGTGAGCCTGTACTGTACAAAAGGAATGATGCACCCAAAGGGATGAGCATCCTCTTCTTGGATTCCAACTGAGTCAGCATAAATAATAAATCACACAACTGCACAGCCCTGTTAACTTGCCTGCACTGTCAGTTTTGAAAGGAAAATAGACGCTTACCCCATGGTACCTTTTGTAAAACACAGAGCAGTGATGCCAGCTGCTTTTCCACTGCTTGTTCCGTGCTGTGCTAAGTTGCTTCAGTTGTGTGCAACTCTTTGCGACCTTGTGGACTGTAGCCTGTCAGACTCCTCTGTCCATGCTTGCCCTACTCTTATTAACACTCAAAGTGTTGGACTCACCTTCCCTGGTGGCTCAGATGGCAAAGAATCTGCCCGTGATACAGGAGACCCAGGTTCAATCCCTGGGTCAGGAAGATCCCCTGGAGAAGGGAATGGCAACCCACTCCAGTATTCTTGCCTGGAGGATTCCATGGACAGAGGAGCCTGGTGGGCTATAGTTCATGGGGTTGCAAAGAGTCAGACATGACTCAGCAACTAACACTAACTAACTAAGGAGAGGGAAGGAAAAGGAGTCAGCCCTAAGCTCGGGAGGGGGAGACACTGATGAAGGCTGGAGGAATCTAGAAACACTTCCAGAAGCTGAGATAAAACATGAGTCCTGCACGATGAGGGCAAATCTGGACAAGTGGAAGAAAGAGAGGTGTGCCTAGACCACCAATTCCACCCCATGTCCATTCTTTCCTTCTTCCTTAATAAAGAGAGCTTCAATTTTACTCCAGGTTAACATGATAAAATTCCCAGGCTCTTTTGCAGTAGAGGCAGTCAAAAAGCAAGTTAACATTCTACTGTATTTCCTGTGCAAATATTTCTGATAAGCTAAATGTAAAGAATTAGACTTTTCAATCTAATGCTCCCAGATTTATATTAAAATGGCTCAAACGATTCCTACAAAGACCTGCAGGCACACAATCTCTCATCTGATTGACTAAAGTAATAATCTTGTTTAATCCATACCTTAACAGTCTAATCCTACATGGTAATAAAAGAGTAAAGTTTCGACACCACAACTAAATTCTATTACCTGAGCACGGTGCCATTATCTGCAAGTTTAATGAAGTTCCCATCTTCCAGATCCAGTGCCAAGCCCTTGCAACTGAAACAGAAAAGTCTGATTACCAAGCAGTTCACATACTTATTAATACTTAACTCAAGAAATAATAAGTTATATTTTCAAAAAGTCCTAATACTAAAAAAAGACTCTCCCACCCAGGTGAATAACATGTTAATTAAACAAGTAAGCTCTTGAATTCTAAAATTCAAAATTCTAAAACTAAATATCCTCAGAGCAAGTACATGAGGAAAGCTGCTATGTGGGCAAACCAAGGACAGCATATGTAGTGTCTAAACTCTTTGAGCTGAGGGAAAAAAAAAAAAAACTCAGAACAAAAAATGAGCACCATTGTATGCCTCTGCTAAAATGTACAAATGTTTTTCATTAAATAAAACACACACAAACACACATTCATATTTTACAAGTTAAGATCTTGGCCAGAATCTTTTCTGTACTCTTTAGACTGCCTCAATTTAGGTCAGGCTATAAGAACTAGCCCTCTGGGCTAGGCATATTATTGAAAATCACTAAAAGAAAGTCAAACACTAAGTTTTAAGTTCTTCACTGTAAAAGACTTACGGGATTTGGGAGGAAAAGTGGGTTCAGAGTCATTATTATGAGTAATAAAAACAAGAAGGCATAATGGCCACCAAATACCAACAGAATGAAAAGAAAAGGACAGGGTACTTTACAAACATTATTTACTTTGGTCCACAGTAACATTTCCATAGGAATTTCATATGGCAAAATGTTTCTGTTTCTTCCTTTTCAGAAAGGGATAAATCAAAAAGGACTAACCAAACACTCGAAGAATGCATAATAGATGAATACTGTTGCTCTAGAATTATTTCCGGATATATTTTTCATGTGTTTCAAGACAACTGTTAATTTTTAACTGAACAATTTAAAGTGGTTTAATAGGACTTTTGTTTGTTTTTATTGGTTAAATGAGGAAGAAAGACAAAGGAAACCTTGGGAAGCTGAGACTCCTAAGCCAGGAAGGGAGTAAGCTGTCAAGAGTCTCTGTTATAGGAATATCTACCCAAATTACACAAAAACAGATGTCCTAATTCAGACATTTATTAAGAACATGGGAATTTCCAGGTGACATGATGGTAAAGACTCTGCCTGCCAACGCAGGAGACACCAGAGATACGGGTTGGATCCCTAGGTTGGGAAGATCTCTTGGAGCAGGAAGTGGCAACCTGTTCCAGTATTCTTGCCTGGAAAATTCCAGAACAGAGAAGCTTGACAGGCTATCATCCACAGGGTTGAAAGGAGGTGAACACTGAGTGCGCACATGCACACACACACACGCATTCAAAACATGATGATTTCCACCTCTTTTCACACAGTTCTGTATAGGAAGGGCAATAAAATAATTTTTTAATAAAAGATGCACATTTTAGAGACAGTTCCTAATCTCTGAAACTCTTAATAATGACAGACTTAACCCATGCAAAAATACTCAAATTAGTCACATTCGCTCTTAATTTTCATACTTAACTAAGCAAGTCTAAAAACAGAAAGGACTTTAATTCATCAAATATAAAACTTTTAGTACAGCTCAACTTCACATTTCACTTTCTGTCTCCATGGAAGAGGAAGCATTAAAATTTTATCCCCAAGAATTAAAAACCAGAGGGAATGTACAGACCTTTAAAAAAAAAGCTGCTTACCAGAAATCCCAATCCTCTGGGGTTACCGTGAGCAATCCCTTGTCATACCCTTTCTCCTTGACCAGGAACTGAGCAAAGCTATTATAAATGAGCTGTTAACAGAAAGGAAAAGAGATTAAATGTAAATTTCACCATTCCTTCTTAACTTCACGGGCCTGAAGACCTAATGGAATCAGCCAGGAGACAGGTGGGAAAGAATCTGTATTATCTGTTAACTGTGAAGCTTCCCAGCAATTTATGCACCCCTGTGAGCCCCAGGTAGCTGCTGTCTTTTTTACATTATCAGTGTACAGTTATACAACCAAGGACAATTATTAATCTCACTCCTGAAGCCTAACGGGTTGGAGATCATTAAGACTTGACAGAGCTTTCTAAACTGATTTAACACTTCACCAGATGATAAACATACTGACCACTCTACATCCACCCTCTGTCCCTCCTTTCCAGAAGGCCCCATGGCAGCTGACACCGCTACTTCATATACTTGAGCCCCACACAGTGGAGGCCACCCCACTGGCCCAGACCTTGGCACAACCTAAACCTAAATCAGTGTGCACTTACAGAAAACCCCTGTCAAGGAGACCTAACACACACCAATCACAATCCGCCGTGTCAGTTTTAGCTCACTTACCGCTCCCTAGAGAACAGGCCCCTCCATCCCGATCAGGAAATTTCCAACCTCCTAGCCAATCAGACTCTGTTTTTGCGTTGCCTCATCTAACACTATAAAACACGGTCATGTCCAAAATCTCTGGGGAAGAGTGGTCCACTGCACTCCCCCAATCCATGAAACGTTTTCTCTAAATGAAGGGACATCAAATTCATTACTACTTTTACTTTTGTCTCCCTTGTGGCTCAGCTGGTAAAGAATCTGCCTGCAATGTGAGAGACCTAGGTTCGATCCCTGGGTTGGGAAGATTCCCTGGAGAAGGGAAAGGCGACCCACTCCAGTATCCTGGCCTGGAGAATTCCACGGACTATACAGTCCATGGGGTGGCAAAGAATTGCGCATGATTTCTTTCTTTCTTCTATAGGGGAATCTCGAAGAGAAATACACGAGGACCAGGCAGGTAATCTACAGGAGGGATCACGGCGCCTTCATCAGACACAGGGACTCTCTCTTTTTATCCACTGTAAGAAAAGCAGAGGGGAAAGAAAGAAAAAAAGACAAACCTCTGGAAGCAAGCATAAAAGTAAATGCTCTGCTACCTGTCGACAGATTTCATTCTCAACAACAAAATTCCAGGTTTTTTGAGACTGAACAGTGTCCAAGAGGACAGAGTATCCTGACCCTTCTTCTGCAGGTTTCAATAGCACTGGAATGGCACAGAGGGGAAGTGGGAATAGATACAGCTGGAAGAGTGGAAGGCCTCCCTGAGGGAGTGATGTTCACACTGACACCAGCAGGACAGAGCAGTTAGCTGGGTGAATCCAGGGGGGAGAGGGCCACACAAGTCCAGGGGACACACAGCTCAAGCTGGGGATTGGGGTCACGAGTGTCAGGAGACGAGTACAGAGAAAGCAAAGGCTCCTTGTCAAATAGAGCTGTTTCCTGTCATAAAGCTAATGAAAATGGCTATACCTGTACCCCACACAATGTGACCCTGATCCAGGTCAGTTGTTCAGAGTTACATTAAGTCAACACTATGTACAAACAGTCTTCAACCCTGGAGGTGAGTCAGAACCACAGGTGATAGTTCTTAAAACCACCCAGAAATTCCAAGCCTCCAGGACAGGGTGGGGCCCCTACCAAATTCCTGAAACTCTGAGACGATTAAAAATCACTGACTTCTATGTTATATGAATTTTCACTCATATGAATTATCACTCATAAAATGTACTGAGTCACTCGAAGGTACAAAGTACTATGGACAATTAAAAAAAAAGTACATATCATGATCCTGCCTGCAAGAAACCAGTGCCCCGGGATTAACAGATGTAAATCCCATGTGCAATGTAAATCCTCAGATGCTTAGAGCAGCACATGGCATACAAGTAAATTCAATTTAGGTATTGCTATTATCTTCAGTCATGTGCTGGTTAAGAAAAAAAAAGAAAAGCCCTGACTCACAGCCTTTGTTCATTTTCATGGTACAGATACCCGCTACCATGGCACGTTTTAAGCTACCAACGGTTACTGCATACCATTAGACTTGCCTCTGGTCAAGGTAAGTATTTTCAGCCTTGGACAACTGGAATTTCTCACCCTTTGGCAATATTGATCAAGACACGGATATGGGATTCTAATAAGGTCAGATTCCTTCCCAAGGCAAAGAGCCCTTTCCAATAGCACTGCCTATGGCGGCGCCCACAGCTATATTTGGAGGAAAAGGTTCTATAATAGGAGAGAATGGGGTCAATGTGTAAGGAGAAGCAGAGAACAGCAGTGCTGAGAAACACAGGGAAGGCTGTGTCTTTGAAAGCCCTCTTCCAGTTCTAAGCCCGTGGCCCTTGAAGCTTTCCCTTAAATTAACGTTGACTCACCCCAGAAGCCCTCGTGGCATAGGGCCTCCACCACCCACCCCTTCCTCTCCCGGCCTTAGCTGCTAACTTACTTTCCCAACAGTCTCACCTGACTGACGAGCATGCAGAATCCCCAGCGGTTGCAAACTGGTGCCCTGCAGGTGGCAGGCAGACCACAAATTATATCTGGTTCCCACTGAAGGATGCCAGATAATATATGAAACTCCTAGGTCAACTGGATTTTCGGCTAAACAGCCAATAATGTCTTAATATAAGCATATCCCATGAGACAGCTGGAACACACATACACTAAAAATGTTTTTGTTCTTTGAAACTCAAATTGAACTGGATGTCCTGTATTTTTCTTCGCTGTATCTGGCAATCCCATAATTCTGCTGTGTTCTGAAAATGAGCTGGCACTGAAAAAAATTGACAGACTTCTCACACAAGCTTCGATTTCTAACTTGTCTTGAGAGAATTAGATCTGGCAAGACGGAGCCTCTACGCCCCACGGAAAATGCTGGCAGATGAGCACGGCTGTGTATGTGTGCTCTCCTGGCTGCCAGAGACCCCCACATTCCCCGTCGCACATTCAGGTTAACTGCCTGGCCCCGAACTCTCCTGAGTCTGCAACTCCAGGACAACACCTGTGTCATCATTTCTAGGATGTTTTTCCTGAGCCCCTGTTGAGGTGATGCACCCAGTTCCACATTTGCATAACACGCTGCACTTATTAAACGGCTTCCCAGGTGGCGCTAGTGGTAAAGAACCCACCTGCCACTGCAGGAGACACAGAGACTCTGGTTCAATCCCTGGGTTGGGAAGATCCTCTGGAGGGAGGGCATGACAATCCACTCCAGTATTTTTGCCTGGAGAATCCCAAGGACAGAGGAGCCTGGTGGGCTGTGGTCCATAGGGTCACAAAGAATCGGACATGACTGAGGCGACTTAGCACACAGCACACTGTACTTACTAAATATGCCCATGAGGCACTCAGTGACCCACCACGCAAACACCACTGCCATCTCCAGCATCTTCTGCCTGATACCCAGCAGATCCAGGTGCTGTTTCTCATCTCTTAGTCCTTGCCTTGGCCATATTTCCTCTGCCTCAAATGTTCCTCTTTGCCTTCTCACCTGCCAATTATCACTCCTGTGCTGGGACCCAGCTTAAGCATCACTCACTCCAAGGTCTCCCTTTTGGGCTTTGCAGCACACAGAAAGCCTGTAGTAGGCAGCAAAAACCTGCCGGCCAGCCCACCATGCTGGGTGATCCTGGACAAGCTACTTATCCTTTCTGTGACTGTGTCCACATCTCTACAGGAGGTTAATAACATCTACCTCATACAGCTGTTTTAAGGATCAAACCAGTCTGTATCAGCAGAATGCTTATTAGAATAGTGACTGTGAGCGCCATATTCAGTTACTGAAATAACTATTATTTATTCAATCGTTTCATAATTATTTACTGAATTCCGCAAGTGCAGAGTCAGCTTGGCACACGGAACACACAATAAAGTCACAGATACTGAGGTCAAAGGGTCATGGCTCTAGGATCTAGGGGAAGGTTCTAACAAGAAAATAGGAAAAATTCAAGGCAGTGTGTAAGTGCTATGAGAAATTAATGCTTTATGGAAAACTGGAGGTAGGATCAGGATAAGAAGGTAAACTTTAGGGGGCCCAGGCTACTTAACTTGAGACCTGCGAGATGACGGGTCAGTGTGATGAAGAATGGAGGGCCCCAAGCAGAGGTAACAGCCAAGCATCAGCAAGGGCCAGGTAAGTTGCCGTCAGCACAGGGGACCAAAGCTCACCTTCCAACATCCTTACCCATTACAAGGCCACCTGAAGACCTGTGTGTTATCTCTGTACTCCTAACTCTATTATGGTGCTAAGCACACAGAAAGATTTCTGAACCAGAAAATGCACCAGATTTCTGTTTTCAACCTTTAAATATCACTTATATTTGAAGCTTGTAGTAAAGAACTCTTGCTTTTGGGAAATCTTGGATTCTGAAATTGAATGCTCACATATGCACAAGATTGACTTTTAACACTATTTCCTTCTGAAGAAGGTGACTAGAGAGGAAGTGCAAGAAAATGTTAATCAGGGGGAAGATTTGAAAGGCAAAATAAGGAAAATATGCATCAAAGACCTTGACGAAGTAGTGGCCAGAGAATCGAGGAGAAAAGTCTCCTTAACTCTCAACATGAGGAAGGAAACATCTGTACTGTGGGAAAGCAGGAACACACATTAGGAACAGTACACTTTTTTTTTCTTAAACCATCTGTACATAGAAAACAGGAGTAATTCACACTGTTTTGACCTTTGACCGGTACCCAAACTGCAAACTGGGGCAGTGAACCTCATCTTATTGAGGAGCTGCCCTGGCTGATGTCTGCACCAGCTACTTGGCGCTCTATCATAAGTGGTCAGGTTGGACAAGGATTCCAGTAGTAACTACAAAAGCCACCACGTGTGTCAGAAACAGCTCTCAGCGTTATATATCCATTACCTTTTTAATCCTTGCAACAACCTTTCCAGGTAAATCCAATTATTAGCCCGGTTTTACAGTTGAGGAAACTAAAACTAGACACAGGTTAAGTAATTTGCCCAAGGTCACAGCGCTAGTAACAGTAGTGCCTTAAGCTAGGCAGTCTGGCTGCAAAATCCTGGCTTTGACGACCATAGCCAGTTTTTTTTTCTGTTTTGGATACTTAGATCTTTGACTTACCAAAAAAAAAAAAAAAAAGTTTATTCCTCAAAATCAGTTTCCATGTGAAACTAAAGGAATGGGGGAGGGAGAACAATTCACTTAAGGGTACAGATATGGAATGATGCACACTCCACTTCCTGCTCCTTCCCTAAGTGCAGGAAGGGCTGTTGTCAGGATTAAAACTTGCGTGGAGCATGGAATAGATGAGCAATACTTGGTTCTTTCTCTTGGTAAAAGGCAAAATTAGGGCTAAGATCTTAATGACTTTCCGGTTAGTCTTCTTTCCAAAACACCACACTATTTTACCCAGACGGCAGCATTTAAAAACTGACAGGTGGTCGCATGGAAGTGCAAAAGAAAAAAAAAAAAAATGCAGCCAAAGACGAAGACAAAAGTCGCTAACCAAGTGGCTGTATCAGCGCTCTGCTGGTAGCCAGAATGATTTGCTGAGACGTTCCAAGACTGGGGATCTGCAAAGGACACCCCCAGTTTCCCCGGCCCCGCCCTTCCTCTGCCCCAGGAACCGCTTCCTCAACCCAATCTTGCACACCTTGTCTTTCCTTCGCCCCTTTTCTTCCCTACCCAGGCTATGGGCTGGGCCAAAGAAGCCGGTACACAGAGCAAAGGCGGAGACGGAGTGGGCGGGGGGCAGGTATGCACGCTTCCTTCCGCCCCGCCTTGCGGCGGGAGGCCGAGTTGTGCGCAAAGGCGCGGCGGCTGCAGGGCCCCGGCGACGCCCGCTGCCGCCTAAGCCGGGAGGAAACTCGAGCCCGCGCCACCATGGAGGCTGCACGCCGGGCGCCCCGGCAGCCCGCGCCACTCACCCGGGCGCTCTCGGGCAGGTTGTAGCAACACAGAGTGTGGTCCAGGTCGAAGCCGACCACGTCGCAGGCGGCCAGGGAGAAGTGCTGAGCCATAGTTGCGCGCGGAGCTCCAGCGACTGCGTGGACGCCGGAAAGTGGCGAAGAGCACGCGGGCAGGACGCTGCGGGACTCCCCAGCGGGACGCAGCGGAGCGGGGCGGGGCTCCGGACGCCGCACGGCGGCCCCGCGCGCTTCCCGCGCCCGCGAGCCCCGCCCCCGACCACGCTTCTCTCCGCCCCTGGCAGCCGGCCTTCCAGGCGCCCAGCCTTCGGGTGACACCCCCAGACTGGCTCCTGTCGCATTGTCACCACTCTGATCGCCGCCCCGAAGTCCGAAGGCGGGATATGGCCAGGAGCGGAGCCACTGCTGCAGGGACTGGGGGCGTCGCTAAGTCCCTGTTGGTGCATAGCTTTTGCCACAGAATTAACTCGGGCTCCGCAGCGTTATCAAAACACCAGGGAAACCGCGAGACTACCAAGTTACACCTGACTCTTTACTCTTGTCTGCGAAATCATATAGGATTTTGGAGAAAATGTTATCCAGTAATACCTCTCTGCCCCAGGTAGCCTATAATTTGGAAGATAATTTTTTTTCCGCGAAATCTCTAACCATGGATTGAATCAAAAATTTTACATCCCTTAGTAAATTCCTATTTCTAAGTAAAATGGGAGACTTCAACATTTCACCCCCTGGAGCTTATTAGAAAATAAATTTGTTAGAAATCGTGAAGGACCATTTTTGCAAAGTGATGATGATTAAGGAAACCAATACTCGTTGTTATTTGATTATCTTACTTTTATTATAGTGAAGAATTTTTCCTATGAAAGGACTTTAGAAACTTCCTAAAACATTCTGCAGAAAAGAAAACTTTATGAAAAGAAGTTTTAAAATTTATACAACACAGCGATTTGAATGACAATGTTCTCAATTTTCTCAAGGACTGTGTATAGCGAGTATCATTTTAGATGCACAGAAGAAAATTTAATTCATTATGTACAGTGGATGCTCAAAGCATTTAATTCTGAGAACTCCTGGATATGAAGGGCTAGGACTCTGAGGTTTTTTAAGTTGTTTACAAGAGAAAATACAAATGTTGACATTAAAAAGAGAATATAAATGTATTATCTTTGTACTGCTTCTGTTTTAAATTTGAAAGAAGACTTTGCTCAAAGGGAAAAAAATCAATAGTCATGACATAATGAAAATATAATAGATTGAGAATTATACTTAACCCTTACAAATACTAATCCTTATGAGGCTAATAGACTAATTAATTTAGTACAATAAATAGTTCAATCTGGTAGGACACTTATTGTACCCAGTGGACCCGTTTGAATAAATTAATAACTTGTTCCATTATGACTTGTGAAAGCCCCAAACAAATCTGTCTGGACTAGGAACAGGAAGGAATCCTCAAGAAAATTGAGCTATTCACTGGTTAAAGTCCAACAGCCATGTAGTTAATATCTGTGAATCAAAAAAGAAAAAGCTGTATTATTTCATCACTTGAGCCTGTTTCTTTTTCGTGAATCTGTTGGCCATAGAATTGACCTTAGCATTCTTTCTTGGCCCCTGCAGTAGAGTGTGTCCCAAGGTCACACTACAGGTAGACTACACATTGAAGGCCACAAGTCTCCTTCAGGGATATTTTGTTTTACTGTGGGACTGGGCACTTCAGGGACTTCTCTTAGTAATGTAAGTGTACACATGCACGCATTGCTAGAAGGAAGAGTATGAAAGAATTGGTTTTTCATGGTGTACGTAGTCATGATCCTGGACTGGAGTTGGCCCTAAGACCTGGACATGCTTATCAATGGTCATATCTACTTGCTGAGAAACAACACTTACATGTCTTATATTCTTCAAGGCCTTGTCTACGACGTTTACATTTTGTAGGAGGGTTTAGAAAATAACCTGACCCCATCATCCTGAATGAGCTGTCGCTCATCATGACTTTCCATTCACCTTTCTTGGCCATTATCTTAAACCTCAGTCTAACTTCTGTAAGAACATGTGGGATGGTCTCCCTCTTTTCCTTCACTCCCTACATAACCTTGAACTTAAATACTGACATTTACTTCATTTCATAGGCTTATTTTCAAAGGCAGATATTTTCTTTCTTTGTATACATTAAACTTTTATCAAATATAGTGGCATGCACACCTCTTCTGTTGTCAACCAGAAGTTCAGTGTTCTACTCAGACTCCAGTTAATTTCTGTTTCTTTGAATGATATGTTAAATATGTCAGTATTAGGGACTGAATTATGTCCCCTCAAAGTTCATATGTTGAAGCCCTAAGCCCCAATGTGACTACATTTGGATATAGAGATGTAAGGAGGTAAGTATGGTTAAATAAGGTCATAAGAGTGGGGACCTAATTCAACATGGCTTGTGTGATTATAAGAAGAGGAAATACACAAGGGATGCACATACATAGAGGAAAGGCCACTTGAGCACACAGGGAGAATGTTCAACCTGCTAGCAAGAGGAGAGATTTCACCAGAAACCTGCACCTTGTTCTTGGACTTTCAGCTACCAGAACCATGAGAAAATAATTTCCTGTCATTTAAGCCACTCAGTCTGTGGCCTTCTGTTAAGGCAGTCTCAGCAGACTGACTTATAGATGTTGTTTTGTCAAATGAGCAAATAACGTTAATATGTATTGTCTGAAAGATCTTTGGGGAAAGTGTTAGTTGCTCAGTCGTGTCCAACTCTTTGCAGCTGTGGACTGTAGCCTGCCAGGATCCTCTGTCCATGGAATTCTCCAGACAAGAATATTTCCTGTATTCTTGGGAAGGGTTACCATTCCCTTCTCCAGGGGATCTCCATGACCAGGATTGAACCTGTGTCTCCTGCATTGCAGGCAGATTCTTTTACATGGGAGCCACTGCAAAGTGAAAGCCGCTGTCATGTCTGACTCTTTGCCACCCCATGGACTACTGGAGTGGGTAGCCATTCCCTTCTCCAGGAGATCTTCCCAACCCAGGGATGGAACTCAGGTCTCCCACATAGCGGGCTGATTCTTTACCAGCTGAGCTACCAGGAAAGCCTTAAATGATGTGAAATTTCTTTAAATTATTTGTTAGCTTAAAAAATTTTGACACTTTTATTTGTATTTAATGTCAATACCATGCTGTGGAGTTTTAGGGGTTTTTTATTTAGTGTTCCATGTACAAATATATATACATTTTTTCTTATAATTAAGAAGTTATAAAATAATTTTGAAATGCTCAGAAATAGGTTATGATTTTTATTGATCATTTTCTAGGTTTGAATATTATCACTATAACTGACCTATATTTTAATAATGAAAATACTATAATTTAGGAAATTTAACCTTAGGTATGCCTTAATTTGTTACTACCTAGGTAGTAACTTTGTGATCAGCTAGCTTAAATTTTAGACTCTAAAATAGCACATTAAGTGATATTTTATTGATTTATAATACTGCATTTTAACATATAAATTGTAAATATTCACCAGGCTTATTAAGAGGGGGAGGAGGGAAATAGTCTGTTTAATTTTTCATTAGTTTAAAATGTGCTTTTCTAAATACTCCAAAATAAACATTATAATGTTCAACCTTTTATGTAATCTAAGCCAATCTACACATCTTCTCTGGATCATATAATTTGTTTAAAGGGGAATAATTAAGATTATTTAGTACTTTAAAATGTACAAATGCCTAAAAATTAATCTCTCTAAGTCATTTAGCGAAATAGAGCCAAAAGCTGATTTATAATACTGGGCTGTGGCCTTAAGATGGCAGCAGTTCTACATTAGGAATATTTTTCATTTGATTTCTTTAATCTTCACATTTAAATACATTATTTTCTACTCTCCATTTCTCCTCTTGTCACAAGAAGAGAGGCCTACTGTAAGTTTTTTAGTGTGTGTATTTATTTTTGATGGTGTAGGGGAGAATGTGATAGAATGAAGTCCTTTGGTAAGAAACTGCTTAGATGTGTGTGAATTAAAAAAACAAAATGTTTACAATGTGAAATGAGTGCCTCTTGGAGAGAAAATTAAAATACTAACTAGCAAAATTGTGACTCAAACAGATCTCAAACGATGTAGCAGTGGATTGAAATTTAATTAGGGCAAATGTTAAGTTTGGGGTTAGGGTTAAGTAATCAACTTTATCAGTCTATTATGGAGCATCTTGACTGATCAGATGTTAAGTCAGAAATAAAATTTGGATAAACTCAAGGTGAACTCAGCTAGCTCTGATTTGAATTCAGTTTCTCTTTAATTGACTGTCACTTCACAATGCTTCTCTTTGCCTTGGCTGTCTGAGGTATGAAGGTTCTAAATTGCAGAAGGTCTACCATGTGGTCAAGGAGTCTGGGAAGAGGCTTTAGGTCCTTGGTTGCTGGCATCTATGCAACTGCTTTTCCTCAGCTAGACCGTCCCTGCCAGTCTTTGGTTGCCTCTGGCCATATTGGCCACACTGGCCACACCATCAGCATCCATCCCTGCTGTGTAAATTCTGAAACACCTCTAGTTACAGTGCCATCAGGAAAATGGATAGTTTGACCCCAACCATGAAATCATCCCTCACTCTACCAACCTCTGCTCCTCTCTTGAGCAGTTCAAGGAAACCTTCACAGGAGACTTTCGGCTTTGGAGCCACAGAAAATCAAGGTACGTGATATGGTGAGGGAAGGCCGGGGGGCTGCCTCCGACCCTCTTTCTACCTAGCTGTGACCTCACCCACTGTTCCTATTCTAGTGATGGCCCTGTCTTGTCATTGGACATTCTGCAAAGCTTTTGAAAAGAGAACTAGGATTCAAGTCTCTCTGCTTTTGGATCCTCAAGCTCATGTGGAAGGTTCTTTTGTTTCCCACACAGGGGATTTAACCTTGTAATGAGATAGAATGTAGGGTCCCTTTCTCAGAGACCCACACAAGTGACTCAATCTGATGCTCTCCATTCTGTTTCCCTCAGGACTCACATACTGAGATAACATACAGAATGTCTTTCAAGTACAGAGGTGAGTAAAAGTTTTGAGTCTTCAAGGGCATCCAAATATGAACATATCTCAGAAACCCCTTACAAAGAGTGATCCAGTCAATGTGGAGGCAAGACTCAGGCATGAATCCAGAGCTTCTTTGTCTCTAGACCTCTTAACCAGGATGTTTATTTTCATGATTTAAATGACTAAACGCATCTTACCTGTGTATTTTCATCTTTGACCATTTATCCCTGTCTAATCATGCATTTTTTATGATGTACAAAGTGTTTCATTAAATGGATAACAATACCTCTTATAATTTAATATTGTTTCTTTATTTTGCCACAGTTTCTTTATCTGTAGAATCAGATATTTGAAATTAAAAAAAAATACTGGTATCTATTTACTATTTTAACAATGACATTCAAAATTGATTATTTTATTGCTTGTCCATCCTTCTCTACCATTGTTTTTTTTCATAAATGCCTCAACAAAAATATTCACACCAACCCTTTTTTTCTTTCTTTTTTTTTAAACTATGAAAGCATGATAACACATTTATAGTAGACTTGGAAAGTACAGAATAAAGTTACATATAGTCCTGCTATTATTAAAATTATTTTTTAAGTAGACAAATGAAGATTTTTAGTTAAAGTTTCAATATCAAATCTCAAAAATTAATAGAATGAATATACAGGAAAGCATAAGGATATAATAGACTTGAAAAGCACCATGAACTAAACTAATTCAGTGTAATTAAGGTTTATACAATTTTCAAACAGTAGGATACAAATTCTATTCAAGTTCCCATAGACTATAAACTCAGAGAAACTGGAACATATCCAGGGACATAAAACAAGGTATAAAAATTTCATGGTCTAAAGGTTTTGAAATCAAGCAGCATCTGCTTTCTTATCATCCACACTAACCCGTTTGAAAAGCAATGCGCAAATGTCAAGAGTCTTAGAGATGGTTTATATGTGTTAACATCTGTAATCCTCTTCACTTTCTGCCATGAGGGTGGTGTCATCTGCATATCTGAGGTTATTGATATTTCTCCCGGCAATCTTGATTCCAGCTTGTGTTTCTTCCAGTCCAGCATTTCTCATGATGTACTCTGCATATAAGTTAAATAAGCAGGGTGATAATATACAGCCTTGATGTACTCCTTTTCCTATTTGAAACCAGTCTGTTGTTCCATGTCCAGTTCTAACTGTTGCTTCCTGACCTGCATACAGATTTCTCAGGAGGCAGGTCAGGGGGTCTGGTATTCCCATCTCTTTCAGAATTTTCCACAGTTCATTGTGATCCACACAGTCAAAGGCTTTGGCATAGTCAATAAAGCAGAAATAGATGTTTTTCTGGAACTCTCTTGCTTTTTCCATGACCCAGCAGATGTTGGCAATTTGATCTCTGGTTCCTCTGCCTTTTCTAAAACCAGCTTGAACATCAGGAAGTTCATGGTTCACGTATTGCTGAAGCATGGCTTGGAGAATTTTGAGCATTACTTTACTAGCATGTGAGATGAGTGCAATTGTGTGGTAGTCTGAGCATTCTTTGGCATTGCCTTTCTTTGGAATTGGAATGAAAACTGACCTTTTCCAGTCCTGTGGCCACTGCTGAGTTTTCCGAATTTGCTGGCATATTGAGTGCAGCACTGACTCTTGAGAGTCCCTTGGACTGCAAGGAGATCCAACCAATCCATTCTGAAGGAGATCAGCCCTGGGATTTCTTTGGAAGGAATGATGCTAAAGATGAAACTCCAGTACTTTGGCCACCTCATGCGAAGAGTTGACTCATTGGAAAAGACTCTGATGCTGGGAGGGATTGGGGGCAGGAGGAGAAAGGGACGACAGAGGATGAGATGGCTGGATGGCATCACTGACTTGATGGACGTGAGTCTGAGTGAACTCCGGGAGATGGTGATGGACAGGGAGGCCTGGCGTGTTGCGATTCATGGGGTCGCAAACAGTTGGACATTGTTATGCTCCGAGCCCATATCTCCGAACCGACCGAGAGAGCAAGTCCACCACAGTAATGCAAAAGCAAGAAGGGAGTTTGTTTACTCCTAGCGCGCTAGGGCCCAAGTCTCATCCCACACAAGGGAATCCGACAAGAGCCCCGAACAAAGGAGTATGGCGGCTTATATACAGGCAGTTCTTTGTCTCAGTTACAGGAATAGCTGGCGTTACATGATTGGCCAGGCAGGATGAGCGCATATCCTGTCTGTTTCTGGTAAACATGACTCAGGTCCTAGAGCCCGTCGTTTGGTCCCTAACAGACATGACTGAGCGACTGAACTGAACTGAACTGAACATCTTTAATCCAATTCTAGACATCTGTCCTAAGATTTCTATCCCAGAAAAACTTCAGGTAACAAGGTGATTGGGTAATGGTAGTGACATTTCCATAATCTTGACCAACTCCTGTGTTTCAGCTAAACATTCCAATCACTATTCCTCTAAAATGGATTTTTGAAAAACAAAACAAAAGAAGGCAGAGAGAGTAAAAATAAAAGGAATGCTAAACATTTGGGAGCAATAGAAATATTAAATTATGAGAGGTATTGTTATTGATTTAATGAGACACTTTTTGTACATCTAAAAATGCATGATTAGATGGAGATAAATCATCAAATATGGTAGATTTAAACACAAGCATAATGATAATTTTTTACTGGAGTCTAGTTGCTTTACAATGTTGTGTTAGTTTCTGCTGTACAACAAAGTGAATCAGCTATATGTATACATATATCCCCTCCCTCTTGAGCCTCCTTCCCACTCCCCCCAATGATAATTATATTAAATGTAAATTACCTAAAGACTCCAATTTAAAGTTGTCAGTTTTGCTCAAAAAGCAAGATCCAAGTATGCCATCTAAAGAAACCAACTTTACACATGAAGCTATAATACCATTTGAAAAAATTGGAGGTGTACCATGAGGTATCTGCCATCATGGAAAAACTTTAGTATAGTGATTCATTTTATTAATTTTCTCTAACATATTTCTATTAATTTGACTTATTAAAAGCAAAAATAGAAGATATAAATGAAGAAGGACTCTTGCTTAGATTTCTAAATTTCTGGATCATAAAGCAAAATCAGATTAGTCATCAAAAGACTTGTTAGGAAGCAAAAAGGAAATCATGTATTATCTCCCCTATCTTTGTTTTTGAGTTGCTTTTAACCTCCTTTCTCTATTCTTCACACCTACCTGCCCAGAACTGGTATTGAGATCTGTGGAAACACAAACACATCTTGTTGGCCAAGGTCAGTTTCCAGACCGCACCTGTCCACAGTTCCCACTCACAAGTGGCTTACTGTCCTTTAAAAAGCGTGGCCAAGCATGTCAGGATCAGGGATGAGGGAAACAATGAGCAATTCTCTGGTCTTTTGATGGTTGCTGCTTCTTAACCCTTTCACCATTTTTGTTAGCATAAAGAAAAGCTCTTGTCATTTTGACCATATTAGCTAGTTTTGCCTCATAATAGGTGCACTAGTTAGAAATGGAATTGAGTAATAGGAAATCCACTTGTGTAAGGCACACATTACCCAATACTAAGGACACTAAGTATTTTTCCTTCAGTGTTGTTTCATTATTGACTATTTTTCTGTCAGACTTCCCTACCAGCTTGGAGAAGGAAGTGGCAACCCACTCCAGTATTCTTGTCTGGAGAATCCCATGGACACAGGAGCCTGGTAGGCTATAGTCCTTGGGGTCACAAAGAGTCAGACGCGACTGAGTGACTTCATTCACTCACCCACTCTATCAGCTGTAAGTTATCGCCGACTGGGAACTGTGTCTTGTTCATCTTTATGAGTCTTAGTCTGTAGCACACAGCCTGGCACTTAGTGCCCATTGAATGAGCGAATGAATTTCCGTTTCCTAATTTCCATCTTCATCCATTATGAATTTTTGAGTGGGTGCAAGGAAGCTTTTACTTGCAAGGCAAGAGGCACTATGTTTCATTGACACTCTAAATCCCTGTTCTCAGTAATCAATAAATCAGGATTCACATTTCACAGATTTATAATAAAGAGTTTAATCTCTTGGAGCCAGTTTCAGGCAGTGTTCTGACAACCATTAATTTTTAGTCCTGTCAAATACTAGTATAAGTGTATCAGGCACAAATTTTTTATTTGACCTTCTATAGACTCTTCATTGTGTGCACCAAGCTCTGATGCAGGCTGTATAAATTATCACAGGGTACAAATAGCATACGCCAACATTTTGAGAACCTAAGAATTAACTTCCCCGGTCACACTTACTTTTTAACAGTATATCATGTAGAAAAATACTCACTTTAGAAACTTTGGTTTATATATTTAATGGTAAAGTTCATAGAACTTTTCTAGTTTCTATAATAGATTCTGCCTATATTGAGCTAATACTCCCCATTAAACTCTTCATTAGGACTGTTGACCCTTGAAATGTAGTATTTTTTATACACTATAATTTATTCTTATCCTTCAAGCAATATTTTTAAAATGTCATTTGGACATGCAAACAGTTCTTAATGAGAATGGTTGAATAAAGTCTGTTTTTGGCTTGCAGTGGAAGTGTCAATATATGCATAATTTATTATTATTAATTTCTTCTGGAAATTAGTCAAGTAGGCATTATAAGCAACATGTCCATTTTTTCCTTTTTTCTTTTTTTCACCCACAAATTTGACAGTACTCCAAGAAGAGTACAAAGTGCTAAGGTGTCTGGGTGCACATGTGACCTCTGTCCTTCCTCTTGCTCTCTGTGATGTGTGGGTGTGACCACACACACACAAGGCACTTGCATGTGGGTGGGGAAGGCTTGTCAGTGAGTGGAGAAACAGCAAACATTGAGCTTGAGCTGTGAGGACTGAAATACCCGACACAAACCCTGGAACTATAAAAATTCCATAACCAACGTTTGCTTTTAGGAGTCTGTGTGTCCATCCCAAACTCTTATGAATCTTCCTCAATCCAATAACTGGACTCCAGGCTGGCTACACTCATTTTTCCAGATTGGTCAGGGCATTAAAAGCAGAACAAGGCTGTCCGCATGGGAGTGTTCTACTGTTATTGATCTTGTGGATAAACAATAATATTAGCAAACAAGTTAAATACCTCTGTCTAACAAATCCTGGCATGTCATGTTCATACCTGCTGGAAGATACTGAGGATATCCAGAAGCTGTGACACTCTATTCCTGGATCAAAACACTGTTTCCTCCAATTTTCATTTTCCAAGGTACATGGTCTTGTAAGACACATCAGTGTTCAGCTTTGTGTAACTGCTGTAAGAGCACGTGTTGATCTGGCAGGGCCGGGAAAAAGGAAGGAATCTGGTGACAGGCAGGATTTGCATTACGAAGCAAAGGTGATTCTCCATCTTCTCTGAAAGAAAGAAGCATTGGCTTTCTTCACGTACAGTCCTTGGAATATAGGAAACGGTCAAAAATGTTTGTTCAATGAGCAAGGAAATGTGTAAATAAATACAATAAGCAGGAAAGAAGTCAAGGGGGTAATCACAATTTAAACTAGAGGAGAGAAGACCATAAACTTACTAAAAGATCATACTGAAATAGCTCTGTGAACCTACCTACAAGGATCAAACTACAAATTTGAATGAGGTAAGAGATGAAAAAAAAGGAGTTGTTATTAGTTTCCTAATTCTAAAACTTGGATTTAAATAATCACAAGAAAATAAATAATACTATTAACCATTGAGGGCCTCAGTTCAGTTCAGTTCAGTCACTCAGTCATGTCTGACTCTTTGCAACCCCATGGAGTGCAATACTTCAGGCCTTCCTGTCCATCACCAACTCCTGGAGCTTTCTCAAACTCATGTCCATTGAGTCGGTGATGCGATCCAACCATCTCATCCTCTGTCGTCCCCTTCTCCTCCCCACTTCAATCTTTCCCAGCATCAGGGTCTTATCAAATGAGGCAGTTCTTCGCATCAGGTGGCCAAAGTATTGGAGTTTCAGCTACAGCGTCAGTCCTTCCAATGAATATTTAGGACTAATTTCCTTTAGGATGGAGTGGTTGGATCCCCTTGCAGTACAAGGGACTCTCAAGAGTCTTCTCCAACACCACAGTTCAAAAGCATCATAGCTTTCTTTATAGTCCAACTCTCACATTCATACGTGACTATTGGAAAAACCATAGCTTTGACTATATGGACCTCTGTTGGCAAAGTAGTGTCTCTGCTTTTTAATATGTTGTGTAGTTTGGTTATAGCTTTTCTTCCAAGAAGCAAGCATCTTTTAATTTTACGGCTGCAGTCACCATCTGCAGTGATTTTGGAGCCCAAGAAAATAGAGTCTGTTCACTGTTTCCACTGTTTTCCCACCTTCTGCCATGAAGTGATGGTACCAGATGACATGATCTCAGTTTTTTGAACGTTGAGTTTTAAGCCAACTATTTCACTCTCCTCTTTCACTTTCATCAAGAGGCTAGGTTTTGTTTGTGCCCTCCAAGAGTCTGTTTCCCCAGTGCTATGTAAGTTCTGAGGGCTCTATGGTGGAGTTAATGGTGACCTCCAAGAGGGCTTATGCCACACCCAGGTCTGCTGCACCGAGTCCCTGCCCTTCTGGCAGGCCGCTGCTGACCCATACCTCCACAAGAGATACTCAGACACTCAAAGGCAGGTCTGGCTCAGTCTCTGCGGGGTCTCTGGGTCCTATTGAGGGCTTACTTTGTGTCAAAAAATTTTATAAGCATTTTACAGCTATGAACTCATGTAATCTTCACAGTGATCCTGTGGTGTAGATACTATAATTATCCTCATTTTTATAGATGAGGAACTGGGCATAACAAGATTTTAAAAACCCCAAACTTGTTCATAATCACATAGATGGTAAGTAGTCATAGAAGAGACAAAACATGGTGACCTAGCAGTCTATTTCATCTATTTCGTCCACAAGTGGACAAATGAATTCATGACGATATAAGAGTCAGATTTTCTCCCCAAAGGGGAGAGAGAGTTCAACAAGCAGGTGGAAGAAGAGAAACTGAGCGAACTTGGTGAGAGCTGAGAACCCCATAGGTGATTGAAATGAGTCTGATCTCTGCTCCTCTTTAGCTGAGCATTCACAAGAGAGAGGATGGCGGGGGCTCCCAGTACAGGGAGTATTCTTTGCTTTCCAGGTTGTAACCAGAGAAGACCTCACCTAACAAGGCATGACAGGGTCAGGAGCCAAGGTGGATAAATAGGGACAACCACTCTGATTCTCTTGTGTCCTTGGAGAACAGCAGTAAGTTTCCCATGTCCCTGAATAGAGCTCTGATATAAGGCAATTGAGAGCCAAAGATGAGAAGAAGCCTTGAGATGAGACAAGGGGAGTTAGATCTCTCCAGTTTGACTTTTAGGCAAGGAAAGAATCAAGGCAAGTTTTCAAATGGATTTTATGTCTACTGATGATCTCCATGGCAATTTGATTACTATATGTGAACTTTTACTATTTATGAACATTTGACCATAATGCAATTTTTAAAAAATATTTTAAAAATAATTTTAACATTTTTGCTCAAATTTAGTTTTGTCCCGTGTATATCTGATTACCTGCAGAAGTAAAATAACTGGTTAAATTCATTTTGTCACATAAAATAAAGAAGTACCAGCATATTTTGTTACCTAGAGGTAAGGTCATCATCAACTATATGGTTTAGGCTGAGATTTCCTCATTTTAACACAGAAAGCCTTTTGTACCCGGAGATCCTCAGTGTTTGGTAAACCGGGGTAGTTAGTCAGTACCTGCATACAAATCACATTTCCCTAACATTAAGGGAATTCAGATGAGTCAGTCCAAGTATGACTGGTTTCAGCTCTGCACAATGTGATGATGTTCCATCTTAAGCTCTAGGTAGGTGCTCCTCATTTGGACTCATTGAGAACTTCTTGAGTCTTCAGCAGGCCTCTGAATTGTGGGTTTGAAATTTTTCTTAAATATTTTCTAGGAAGATGCAAGATATCTAATTCTGTGAAAAAGCAAGAGCTAGGTGATACAGAAGCATCTGTGATAGCTTCATAGACCATACAGGGGTAACATAGGAGCAGGTGATTTTGACTTTTGTGTCTCTGGAGAATAGGAGTCAGGACAGGACAAGAAATTCTCTGACAGCCTCTTTTGCCCTAGCAGCCGCCAGGAGCCAGGATTTTGGACTTTGTTGTCAGCTCTCTTATTAATTCCCTCAGCAGTCCTTGGCATCATAGCCAAACATCATTTAAGCTCTCAGTCTGTCAGCTCTGGATATTTCTTAGCTATCTCACAGTGTTGTTGTGGGAATTGGTTAATATTTATGAACACATTTAAATGGAGAAGTGCAGTATAAATATTATTGAATGAATTGAAAAATTGTTTCCTACATAATATTATACATAAAGGAAAATAAGCCATAGACTGTAGTGTCTTCTTGGAAGAGTTTTAAAATAATGATCAGTTATCTGCCGTTTCCCCTTTCATCTTTAATAAGTTTAGTGTTTTGTTATTTAATGTTTTCAACAATGATTTCTGCTAAGTTTATTTACTTTTATTGTTATTGTATTGATACATTTTGTTTCCTGTTAGTTTCAATTTATCTCTTTATTTCCAGTTAAGGTTTTCTAAATCATTGACCATGATTTTTCTTCCATTGAAATTTATCTAGTTTAAAAGGGACGTTGGTCATTACTTAAGAGTAACTATTGAAACTCATTGCTTAAGAGAATAGATATTTCCATAGTCAGGATCATTGCATCACATTTTTGTTACATGAATTCTTGCCCCCTTCTTACATTTTTGTGTATAAAATTAAAAGTATATTTAGCTGGAAGAAAATGAGGCTTTTAGCATAATAAAATTTTACTCAATTTTTTGGTTAAGCTTATGAGTTATGGAAAACAGAGAAGTTATACCTTTTAACAAAACACATATTAATAACAATTCTCAAAATATTCATAATGGTAGTATTTTACAAATGGCAAAAAATACATTCAATGTTAAAAGACAGCCCATTTTAGAAAGATTATCTTTTAAAAATTCTGTCTCATATGTTGTGACAGCAAGGAGAGCTACCTGCTATTGTTTTAACAACTCAACATTTAACTGCTTAACTTCTGTATCATGTCTAACTTTAAGACCAAAATTATTATTGTAAATGTTTCTTTAATTTCTCAAAACTTCAACATACGTAACTCTTCCCAGCCAAAGCTGCTATTTAGTTAAGACACTGACAATGCTGTCTCCCATCACCAAATGCTGTGTCACCGAAGGGTGGCAGCCATTTCAGACTGAGTGTCTTGGAGCATCCATAACTTAGTAGAGTCAATGCTGATGCAGGACCTGGATCTCAGTAATATATATTTAGAAACTTTAAAAAATATCAATTTACTCCAAATGATTAAATTTATAAAATATGTCCTAGTTAGCCATATTTACGGGAAAATGACTTATGAAACACACATCAAAATTTTAATTCCAAATTAAAGGTATACTTGGTCAGACTAGTAAGGTACATTCAGGAGCCCCGCACAAAGAAAACTGCTTACTGAACACAGAATCTGGAAAAGGAAATTGTTATCAAATAGATGAGACTTCACTCTAATGTGTTCTAGAATGAGAGCCTTTCTCATTCTTAACAAAATTCTGTAATTATAACTGATAACTAAAAGTAGAGTGCAGACAGTAGAGCCACACTAAAATATTCTTTTTGTTTACTCCTCTCTTTCAATTCTTCTTATCAGTAACATACACAGAAAATCCTTCATAATTACCTAACAAATTTCCTCATGACAAACATATTACATTTATTGGAATCTATTTCAAAGGGCTACTTCCTTTTTCAGGGAGCACCCTAAGTCTTTTGCTGAGGTTTGAGAATCACTCTAATCTTAAGAGAGGTTTATTTTATGTTCTTCTAGATGTCTCCCACTGCCCAACTCCCTGGTACAATTTCCACAGAGGTCTAACTTTATCTGCATTATCAGTCAGTTAGGGTTAGGTTAAGGTCTGCAAGAAACAATACCTGAAATCTCTGAGGCTTAAAATAACCAAGATTATTTCTCCTTTAGGTTTTATGTATCTGTCTGGTAAGTGAGGCTCCTTTCCATGTTTTGCTCACTCAGGGATGCAGGCTAATAACCTTTGTCTGGAACATTATTGTCATGGTAGGGAAGGAAATGCAGTTAATTGCACTCTTCCTCATACAGGCTTCTATTTGGAAGTGATACATACTAGTTCTAATAACCTTTTATTGGTCAAAGCAAGCCATGTGGTCACGCTTACCTTCAACGGGATAGAAAGTACAATTCTACTATATACTTGGAAGAGAAAAACTAGAAATATCTTTTAACAGCAATAATAAATGCCACATCTAGTTATTTTCATTAATATTTTCATTTTTAAGGAGCAATGTTTTCTGATCTAGTTCTCAAATGAAAGGTTCAATCACTCAACAAATATTCATTTGAGTGTCAACTTTTTCAATCTGTTTTGCCAAATGCTATGAAGAGAGGCATAAAGCAAAGGAGAAAAGGAAAGATATAAGCATCTGAATGTAGAGTTCCAGAGAATAGCAAGAAGAGATAAGAAAGCCTTCTTCAGCAATCAATGCAAAGAAATAGAGGAAAAGAACAGACTGGGAAAGACTAGAGATCTCTTTAAGAAAATTAGAGATACCAAGGGAACATTTCATGCAAAGATGGGCTCAATAAAGGACAGAAATGGTATGGACCTAACAAAAGCAGAAGATATTAAGAAGAGGTGGCAAGAATACACAGAAGAACTGTACAAAAAAGATCTTCACGACCCGGATAATCACGATGGTGTGATCACTCACCTAGAGCCAGACATCCTGGAATGTGAAGTCAAGTGGGCCTTAGAAAGCATCACTATGAACAAAGCTAGTGGAGGTGATGGAATTCCAGTTGAGCTGTTTCAAATCCTGAAAGATGATGCTGTGAAAGTGCTGCACTCAATATGCCAGCAAATTTGAAAAACTCAGCAGTGAACACAGGACTGGAAAAGGTCAGTTTTCATTCCAGTTCCAAAGAAAGGCAATGCCAAAGAATGCTCAAACTACCGCACAATTGCACTCATCTCACATGCTCGTAAAGTAATGCTCAAAATTCTCCAAGCCAGGCTTCAGCAATACGTGAACCATGAACTTCCTGATGTTCAAGCTGGTTTTAGAAAAGGCAGAGGAACCAGAGATCAAATGGCCAACATCTGCTGGATCATTGAAAAAGCAAGAGAGTTTCAGAAAAACATCTATTTCTGCTTTATTGACTATGCCAAAGCCTTTGACTGTGTGGATCACAATAAACTGTGGAAAATTCCTCAAGAGATGGGAATACCAGACCACCTGACCTGCCTCTTGAGAAATCTGTATGCAGGTCAGCAAGCAACAGTTAGAACTGGACATGGAAGAACAGACTGGTTTCAAATACGAAAAGGAGTACGTCAAGGCTGTATATTGTCACCCTGCTTATTTAACTTATACGCAGAGTACATCATGAGAAATGCTGGGCTGGAAAAAACACAAGCTGGAATCAAGATTGCTGGGAGAAATATCAATAACCTCAGATATGCAGATGACACCACCCTTATGGCAGAAAGTGAAGAGGAACTAAAAAGCCTCTTGATGAAAGTGAAAGAAGAGAGTGAAAAAGTTGGCTTAAAGCTCAACATTCAGAAAACTAAGATCATGGCATCTGGTCCCATCACTTCATAGGAAATAGATGGGGAAACAGTGGAAACAGTGACAGACTTTGTTTTTTTGGGCTCCAAAATCACTGCAGATGGTGCCTTCAGCCATGAAATTAAAAGACGCATACTCCTTTAAGAAAAGTTATGACCAACCTGGATAGCATATTCAAAAGCAGAGACATTACTTTGCCGACTAAGGTCCGTATAGTCAAGGCAATGGTTTTTCCAGTAGTCATGTATGGATGTGAGAGTTGGACTGTGAAGAAGGCTGAGTGCCGAAGAATTGATGCTTTTGTACTGTGGTGTTGGAGAAGACTCTTGAGAGTCCCTTGGACTGCAAGGAGATCCAACCAGTCCATTCTGAAGGACATCAACCCTGGGATTTCTTTGGAGGGAATGATGTTGAAGCTGAAACTCCAGTACTTTGGCCACCTCATGCGAAGAGTTGACTCATTGGAAAAGACTCTGATGCTGGGAGGGATTGGGGGCAGGAGGAGAAGGGGATGACAGAGGATGAGATGGCTGGATGGCATCACTGACTCGATGGACGTGGGTCTGGGTGAACCTCAGGAGATGGTGATGGATAGGGAGCCCTGGTGTGTTGTGATTCATGGGGTCACAAAGAGTCGGACACAACTGAGCAACTGAACTGAACTGAACTGAAATGATGAATGACACAAAGATGCAAGAAGTATGGATCTAAGGACTTGTGTATAATAGAGTACAACAGTCGTCTTATAGAGCTTGGTACTTCTGCTTCATAGTCCTTAGCAAGTAGTGATTATTTCTGCAACTATTTGTGTCATGTTGTCTCCTACCCCGGTTTATATATTCTATATAGGTTATGGCCTGTATCTCTTTTCATGTCTATAAATATAATCTCAAGAGCGAGCACCATGCCTAATACCCAGTTGGTGATGTTCAATGATTGTTTATGGAATATGCTATAAAAGAAAAACACTCATGAGGAAGTCAAAGAGAGAGACATTACCCCCAAACAAATATATACCTTATTTAGACTTGTATCTCCCGGTATTTAGCTGGTCAGTATTTTGGTTGGGGCTAGGTTTGTAGCAGGGATTTGCATCTCAGTTCATATGTACTATTTTAAGTTTTGATATTCTGAATTTCTGTTAACTGGGGAAAGGTAACAATGTGTACAAAGGAGCCTGGTGGGCTACCGTCCATGGGTTGCAAACAACAAAAATGTGTACAATCAACCATAGTATAATGAATACTTTTTTCTAAAGATGAATATAGCACATGGATTATAGGTTTTTCATGTTAACATGAAGCAAATGCATGTATCACTCTGTACATGAGGCTCAAGATGTGACTTGTAGTTTAACTTCAACTGAGGAAATGCAAACTACCTTCTAATATTTATATGCTGAATATATTTTCTTTGATAATTCTCCAAGGAACATAAATATTGAGACTTGGTTATATTTCCAAGATGACCAACCATCTTTCAAGGTACAGGACGGCAATTACACCAGGATAGCAAATACAATCATTGTGCCATATGCACCTCTGCATGTTACATGGTTTAACAAGAGATTTTCAATATAAATATATTATGTTCCTAAAACATAATTATTATGAGCTAAGTTATTAAAATGCCAGGAGTTTGAAAAAAAATCTAACCATCCTAAAGAGTCTTTTGTTATTTTTGAAAATTTATTAGAGGTATTTATGTGAAGTCAGCCCAAATACTTCGTTAACCTTGACTTTAAATAGTAGGAATTTATGAAAATAATAGGATTTGTTTTTCTTTTAAATCAAAGGAACAAAGGAAAATAAATGCTTAAAAATGAGACAATCAGATAATAACCACTTATGTAAGCAGTGGAAATCTAAATGTGGTTACTTAGGAATAGTTCAGTATCAAAAGAAAGAATGCCAAATATATTACTTATTTATTGAGACACAAAAAAGGCCTGGCAGAACAGGAAATTCTTGAAGCTCTGCCCAATTACTTGGCATGGACATTGGAAAAATCTAAATCTAGGAAGTTTAGTGTATTTAATAATATTTTCATTGTGTTTATATAAAATCATGTATGTATAAGTAAGAGCCAGTACATTTGTTATTGCTGATAATGAATAACAGAAATAACCTAATATAATCTCTTTTAATTGGAGAATGCCTGTTGGACATATGGCAATATTCTTTTCACCCTTTGGGTTAGGATTTTGTGAAAAAATTTTTGCAAGTACTACGAATGCTAAAAAAATAAGTACTATTGGGACTTATCATTATCATAAATGCATCATTGTAAGAAAGGGAAGCCTGGGCTCAGGTTAAATGATTCACGGACACCATAAGTGTTGTTGCTGTTGTTGTTCAGTCACTAAGTTGTGTCTGACTCTTTGCAACCCCATGGACTTTAGCCCACCAAGCCCCTCTGTCCATGGGATTTCCTAGGTAAGAATACTGGAGTGTGTTGCCATCTCCTTCTTGAGGAAATCTTCCAGACCCATGCATCCTGCTTGGCAGGTGGATTCTTTACTGCTGAGCCACCTGGGAAGTCCAGACACCATAATTAGAAGCATACAAAATAAGTTGTCCAGACAGAAAATCAGGAGATTGGAGCCCTATCCTGAAGCTAGCATAACCTGGTTCTGGGATCTTGAATAGGGCCATATCAAAATTATCCTTGGTCCTCTTCATTTTCTACTTCTAGATTCCTCTCCCCCCAATTATGACAACCAAAGATTGTATGGAATCCTCTTTTGATTGAACTTCTTGAAGCAGAATTCTGTGCGGTGGAAAGGAAGGATCCTCCAGGGCAGGAATGCTGGATATTCCTAACTTTATCATCAATAATAACTCAGTGACCTGAAGCAAGTCACTTCTCATTTCTGAGCTATTTCCTTCACTCAAACAACAGAATGGGAAAGACTAGAGATCTCTTTAAGAAAATTAGAGCTACCAAGGGAATATTTCATGCAAAGATGGGCTCGATAAAGGACAGAAATGGTCTGGACCTAACAGAAGCAGAAGATATTAAGAAGAGGTGGCAAGAATACACGGAAGAACTGTACAAAAAAGATCTTCACGACCCAGATAATCATGATGATGTGATCACTAATCTCGAGCCAGACATCTTGGAATGTGAAGTCAAGTGGGCCTTAGAAAGCATCACTACGAACAAAGCTAGTGGAGGTGATGGAATTCCAATTGAGCTGTTTCAAATCCTGAAAGATGATGCTGTGAAAGTGCTGCACTCAATATGCCAGCAAATTTGGAAAACTCAGCAGTGAACACAAGACTGGAAAAGGTCAATTTTCATTCCAGTTCCAAAGAAAGGCAATGCCAAAGAATGCTCAAACTACCGCACAATTGCACTCATCTCACATGCTCGTAAAGTAATGCTCAAAATTCTCCAAGCCAGGCTTCAGCAATACGTGAACCATGAACTTCCTGATGTTCAAGCTGGTTTTAGAAAAGGCAGAGGAACCAGAGATCAAATTGCCAACATCTGCTGGGTCATGGAAAAAGCAAGAGAGTTTCAGAAAAACATCTATTTCTGCTTTATTGACTATGCCAAAGCCTTTGACTGTGTGGATCACAATAAACTGTGGAAAATTCCTCAAGAGATGGGAATACCAGACCACCTGACCTGCCTCTTGAGAAATCTGTATGCAGGTCAGGAAGCAACAGTTAGAACTGGACATGGAACAACAGACTGGTTTCAAATAGGAAAAGGAGTACGTCAAGGCTGTATATTGTCACCCTGCTTATTTAACTTATATGCAGAGTACCTCATGAGAAATGCTGGGCTGGAAAAAACACAAGCTGGAATCAAGATTGCTGGGAGAAATATCAATAACCTCAGATATGCAGATGACACCACCCTTATGGCAGAAAGTGAAGAGGAACTAAAAGGCCTCTTGATGAAAGTGAAAGAAGAGAGTGAAAAAGTTGGCTTAAAGCTCAACATTCAGAAAACAAAGATCATGGCACCTGGTCCCATCACTTCATAGGAAATAGATGGGGAAACAGTGGAAACAGTGACAGACTTTATTTTTGGGGGCTCCAAAATCACTGCAGATGGTGACTTCAGCCATGAAGTTAAAAGACGCTTACTCCTTGGAAGAAAAGTTATGACCAACCTGGATAGCATATTCAAAAGCAGAGACATTGCTTTGCCGACTAAGATCCGCCTAGTCAAGTCTATGGTTTTTCCTGTGGTCATGTATGGATGTGAGAGTTGGACTGTGAAGAAGGCTGAGTGCCGAAGAATTGATGCTTTTGAACTGTGGTGTTGGAGAAGACTCTTGAGAGTCCCTTGGACTGCAAGGAGATCCAGCCAGTCCATTCTGAAGGAGATCAGCCCTGGGATTTCTTTGGAAGGAATGATGCTAAAGATGAAACTCCAGTACTTTGGCCACCTCATGCGAAGAGTTGACTCATTGGAAAAGACTCTGATGCTGGGAGGGATTGGGGGCAGGAGGAGAAGGGGACGACCCAGGATGAGATGGCTGGATGGCATCACGAACTCTCTGGACATGAGTCTGAGTGAACTCTGGGAGATGGTGATGGACAGGGAAGCCTGGCGTGCTGCGATTCATGGGATCGCAAAGAGTCGGACACGACTGAGCGACTGAACTGAACTAAAGTGAGGCTTCCTTAGTGGTCTGGTGGTTAAGAATCTGCCTGCCAATGCAGGTAGGGATATGGGTTTGATCCCTGGACCAGGAAGGTCCCACATGCCACCAGGCAACGAAGGCACAACCGCTGAGGCTTGTGCGCCCTAGAGCCTGCACCAAGAGCACTCACTGTAGCGAGAAGCCCAGGCACCGAAACTGGAGAGTAGTGGCCGCTCACCGCAACTAGAGAAATCCCTTGTGCAGCAATGAAGATGCAGTGCAGCCAAAACAAAATAAATCTAATAAATTAAACAGCAACAACAACAATGAGGTAACTGGACTAAAATCTTTAAAATCTCTTTCAGGATAAAGGAAAAAATCCAAGAGACTAGACAATAGCATTACTTTTGAAGGTAACATTGCTAACTGAGCATTTATATGCTGGTGTCCTGCTCAGAGAATCAAGCTGAGAATTGTCACTAAATTTCTGCTATACAAACTGTGGTCTAGAAATCAGCAGCAAAGACATCCTCTGGGGCCTCTTTAGAAATGCAGATTCCCAGGCCTCATCCCAGATCTTCGGAATCAGAATTTATGTTTTTAAACAAGCAGATTCAAGTCTGAGGAGCAGCTGGGCTAGATCAAATTCGTGAATGTTGATGCCGGCTCAGTTATACTTTGTGTCAGAGGTGAGAGGGATGGAAGGAAGTCCAAAGCCCAGCCAATTTCCCTTGACCATCTGCAGGTCCCTCAGCCTGAGTCCTTTCTTGTTTAAAGTGAGAAGTTAAGCAGAGTTGAGACTTCTCTGGACCTGGATAAGATCTCCTGGAAACGTCAAGTGAGGGTAGCCTTTAGTTTTCAAAGCACACCAGTTCTTCTATTTCCTCTGGGTCTCTATGCTTGCTTTCCTTCCACCTGGGACACTTCTCATCTTTCACTCCCCCTTTCACTTATTCTTATTTCACTTATTCACTTATTCTTATTCTTTCTTCAAGAATAAGGAATTCTTATGTAACTCTTACAAAACTCTTTAGTAATTCTTACTCTTTCTTCAAGTCTCAGTTTAGATGTCACTTTTTCTAAACGCCCCCTTTTCCCACATGCTTATCTGAGATAGATTTCTGCAGGTTTCAATCTATCTCATTAACAGAAATATTGTGGGGTGTGTGTGCATGTGTACCCACACACACAATCTATTTACTAATGACTCTGTTAACTTACATGGCTCATACAGACCCATTCTCAGACTTTTCAGAGACCCTTCCATATTGAAAGCAAGAGCAAGAAACAGACCCCTCCACCCCATTCATGGGGCTAGGACATAACAGACATGAACAAAGGCATTCTAGTGTTTCTGTAACATTATTTTACCATTTAAAACTTTATAGTAAATTTTGGTATTTTGGTGTCTTTTAACATTAAATCTTAAAATAACACAAAGTATAAGATGGAAACGTATTTTAGTTGATCTACTTGGGCGATGCAGGTGTAATTTTAATTTTAGTTCACACGAACTTATAAATTGTTATTTTCCTGAAAGAAAAATGCAAATGAAAGAATGATGAGAGACGAGGAGAGGGGTGCAGCAATGGTACCCCACTCCAGTACTCTTGCCTGGAAAATCCCATGGATGGAGGAGCCTGGTGCGCTGCAGTCCATGGGGTCGCAAACAGTCGGACATGACTGAGCGACTTCACTTTCACTTTTCACTTTCATGCATTGGGGAAGGAAATGGCACCCCACTCCAGTGTTCTTGCCTGGAGAATCCCAGGGGCAGCGGAGCCTGGTGGGCTGCCGTCTATGGGGTCGCACAGAATTGGACATGACTGAAGCAACTTAGCAGCAGTAGCAGAACTAAGAAATGATGGATGGGATAGTAGTCATATGGAGAGAATTTCCAGGGAAAATCAGAGATTTTAAAGGATGTTTTCCCATGCAATCTAACTGTTTCCTTCACATGCTCACAGACAATAGTTTTGGCTATGTATGCAGCAATGCTTTTGAAACTGGATATGTAGCCTGCATTTTGCTTTTGCTTTAAGTGGGAAGTGAGTTGGAAATGTGACAATTTCCTTAGTCACTTTCAGTAGTACAAGGAGAGGGGACCTCTGGGTACCCAGAGGTGGCCCAGTTCATATTTTCACAATAATGACTAATATTTATTGGACACCTGTGTGTCCTGGACAGTGGGATAAATATTTTAATGTATTTCCACATTTAATTCTTATAACTTTATAGAGCAAACATTACTGTTTAGGAATTGTCAGAGTTTTACAGAAGAAACTGAGGCTCAGCAGTCAATAATTTATCCAAGACCACACAGCCAAAGAGTGCCAAGGGACCAGGAAATCTCACCCACAAGCCATGTTGCCTCCCTGTGACAGTACACTGGAGCCCTCTACCCAAATGACATTGATTAACAAGCAGTGACATTTGGGTTCATTTCTTCAGCCAGTTGTGATTCTATCTAACTTCACTGTTGTCTGACGTACACTAGAAAAATCTTCCTAGCAATGCTGATTAAGAATTAATCTTTTGACAGGAGTTAAACCCCAACAGAGGCATGGCTCTGCTAACCTTATTTTGCACATGAAGTTTGGAATTAGTCAAGAAACTTACAAGATTAACAGTAGGAAGCATACTTTAATACTATACATGCTCATGCTCTATCCAGCCAGAAGTTTTCTCAAGTTTGTCAAAATAACAGAAGGGCTTAAGGAAAAAGCAAACAAACAAACAGAGGCTTCTAGGTGTTTTCATTTTTTATCATTTGGGGAAATTGTGATGGTCACTAACAGACTAGAGAGAGTCCTGAAGATTACTAAAATAATTTTGCTGCTATATAAGTGAGAACCTTGATTAATGAAATGTTTGTTTAACAGGGAAGGACAAATTACCTGAGTGAACCATGCATGTCTATCTTTGTCTTAGAAAAGGCTTATCAGCTGCTTCCAGGAGATTGTATATATGAGAATATTAACTCCTTTTTCGAAGCAAGTGGAACTTCCATTGGTGGGCCAGTGGTTAAGACTGCGCTTCCCCTGCAGGCTTGACCCCTGGTCAGGAAACTAAGATCCTACATGCCAAGTGGTGCCGCCCCAAAAATTAAAGAAAGAAAGAAAATTCATTACCTCTTTACAGATATCTCTAGAATATTTGGTTAGTATCATGCTGAAATCTAGACATATTATGTCTATTTCAAGTCCTTGATATGCCAAAAACAAAACAAAGAGCTTTAAATAGGTTTTACCTTTCTTTAGTTAAAAATTTTAAAAACTTTCTCTCTGAAGCTAAATTGATTTACTTGCAGCAAAGAGAATTCACATCAGTAAATAAATTCACTGCATAGTTTACTGAGGGGAAAACATGGTGGTTTCTGAGGTGTTAGAAATGGAGTTTCCTGGTTTTACTCTTGAAAACATACCCTCTGGATAGTACAAAGTCAGTTCAGCATTTGCCTATCTTTAAAGTAGTCTATTGCCATTGGTCAGGAAGGATGCCTTAGCTATAGTAAGGATCTAGCATGTTCCTCAAAATTCATATCCTTCAATAGTTTTATCTTGTTTCAACTAATTCTGAAACACAGGTTTGGCTTTGATATTCCCCTAAGTGCTTCTATCCAAGGTGGCCCAGTGGTAAAGAATCCACCTTCCAATGCAGGAGATGCAGGTTTGATCCCTAGGCTGGGAAGATCCCCTGTAGTAGAAAATGGCAACCCACTGCACTGTTTTTGCCTGGGAAATTCCGTGGACAGAGGAGACTGGCAGGCTTCAGTCCATGGGGTCACAAAAGAGCTGGATACCACGAAGTGACTGAACACGCACGCATGCACAGTGCTGCTATAAGTGAAACATTTTCCCTTTGCAAAAATTGGAGTTAATTTGGCTTTTTTAAAATTTATTTTTGAGTCCATGTTGGCTTCTAAAAATCAAGATGTCTGCTGGAGCTCTAGCCACCTCAACTCAACCGAGTTTCAGGCAAGAGGAAAAAGAAGAGAGGGAAGGGGGAAAGAGTAGATTCTCCAGCTGAGTGTGTTTTCTTTAGGGATTTTCCTGAAACTCCCACCAATGACTTTTGCTTACTTTCTTTTCTAATTTTAACTGGAGGATAATTGCTTTACAATGTTGTGTTGGTTTCTGCTGTAGAACAATGTGAACCAGCCCCAAGTATTGATCACTTCTGGTTGTAAGGAAGGGTAAGAAATGTAGTCTCCAGCATTTCACTTCTGTAAAAGTAAGGTTCTGTTAGTAGGAAGAAGAAGCTGGACACTGGGTAGGCAAATAGATGTTTTTGTCTCAGAAGGAAAGAAGGTGCAGGGATTTGCTGATGTAGATATATCTTTTTGATGCAAGAGAAGGACACTGAATCTGTTATTGTTGAAGAGATTTGGCATTTCTGTGAATTTCGGTGACAAGTTCATCACTAGAGAAAAGGGATATTTGCGGACAGTCTGAGAAGTATGGGGGACGATTTGGAATAGTGCTATGAAAAATGACAAGAACCACATCTTAGTGGACCGGCACATAAAAGAAGGGCTTAGCAGGAGCTGGAGATCATTAATTTGTCCTGGTACAGAACTGAATAGCTGTGGGATTTTCAGCTATTCAGTGCTTAACAAATCAGATATAGGAGCATGGCTTAATTCACTTAACATTGTCTGTGCATTGAATGTGGGGTTGTAGGAGGTAGAAAAAAATCAGGGAAGAGAAAAATTATTTTGGCAAAAATGGACAAAGTAATTCCAAAGGAGGAGTGGGGCTTTTATTCAGGCCTCAAAATGCAGGCAGGAGTCTACTGAGAAGGGAAGGAACACCAAGCAAAAGAATGGAAACAGAATCAGAGATGGGAATGAACAAGACCTATTGGAGATACAGTAAGTCTATTTGGCTGAGTAGAAGGATTAATCTAAGGCAGTAATAGAAGGTGGATATTGAAAGAGTACATCTGATAAAGACCGAATAAAGAACAAATTCTTTAGTCTTGAATTCCAAGCTGTATTTTCCAGGCAATGAGGAACTGTTGAAGGTTATTGCGCAGGAGAGTGATTTAAGAAGACTGATGTGGTGGCAGAGTGCTGTAAGGATGAGAAGAGAGTGGTTGTGAAAAGAGGTTTAACAGGCTGGCAAAGGACTCTAACATTCGGGAGACGATGCATGGAAATGAGGGGACTAAAAGGCAGCCAGAGCAATCTTGAGAAAGAAGAATGGAACTGGAGGAATCAACCTGCCTGACTTCAGGCTCTACTACAAAGCCACAGTCATCAAGACAGTATGGTACTGGCACAAAGACAGAAATATAGATCAATGGAACAAAATAGAAAGCCCAGAGATAAATCCACACACCTATGGACACCTTATCTTCAACAAAGGAGGCAAGAATATACAGTGGATTGAAGACAATCTCTTTAACAAGTAGAGCTGGGAAAACTGGTCAACCACTTGTAAAAGAATGAAACTAGAACACTTTCTAACACCATACACAAAAATAAACTCAAAATGGATTAAAGAGCTAAACGTAAGACCAGAAACTAAAAAACTCCTAGAGGAGAACATAGGCAAAACACTCTCCAACATAAATCACAGCAGGATTCTCTATGACCCACCTCCCAGAATGCTAGATATAAAAGCAAAAAGAAACAAATGGGATCAAATTAAAATTAAAAGCTTCTGCACAACAAAGGAAACTATAAGCAAGGTGAAAAGATAGCCTTCGGAATGGGAGAAAATAATAGCAAATGAAGCAACTGACAACTAATCTCAAAAATCTACAAGCAACTTGTGCAGCTCAATTCCAAAAAAATAAATGACCCAATCAAAAAATGGGCCAAAGAACTAAATAGACATTTCTCCAAAGAAGACATACGGATGGCTAACAAACACATGAAAAGATGCGCAACATCACTCATTATCAGAGAAATGCAAATCAAAACCACAATGAGGTACCACTTGACACCAGTCAGAATGGCTTAGATTCAAAGTCTACAAGCAATAAATGCTGGAGAGGGTGTGGAGAAAAGGGAACCCTCTTAGACTGTTGGTGGGAATGCAAACTAGTACAGCCATTATGGAGAACAGTGTGGAGATTCCTTAAAAAACTGGAAATAGAACTGCCTTATGACCCAGCAATCCCACTGCTGGGCGTACACACCTAGGAAACCAGAAATGAAAGAGACACGTGTACCCCAATGTTCATCACAACACTGTTTATAATAGCCAGGACATGGAAGCAACCTAGATGTCCATCAGCAGATGAATGGATAAGAAAGCTGTGGTACATACACACAATGGAGTATTACTCAGCCATTAAAAAGAATACATGTGAATCCATTCTAATGAGGTGGATGAAACTGGAGCCGATTATACAGAGTGAAGAAAGCCAGAAAGAAAAACACCAATACAGTATACTAACATATATATATGGTATGGTATGGTATGGTATGGTATGGTATGGAATTTAGAAAGATGGTAATGATAACCCTGTATGCAAGACAGCAAAAGAGACACAGATGTATAGAACAGTCTTTTGGACTCTGTGGGAGAGGGAGAGGGTGGGATGATTTGGGAGAATGGCATTGAAACATGTATAATATCATATAAGAAATGAATCACCAGTCTAGGTTTGATGCAGGATACAGGATGCTCGGGGCTGGTGCACTGGGATGACCCAGAGGGATGGTACAAGGAGGGAGTGTACCGTCTCAATCTGACTCCAGCCCTGAAATTTTAGCTGGGAGGGGGTGTTCAGGATTGGGAACACGTGTACACCCATGGCGAATTCATGTTGATGTATGGCAAAACCAATACAGTATTGTAAAGTAAAAAATAAAAATAATAATAAAATCCTAAAAGAAAAAAAAAAAAAAAGAAGAAAGTCTCTAACGTTCATGCTCCCAGCTCTTTCCACACCCTGTGCTCTCATTTGTGAATACTTGTCAAAGTGTTCATCTTAACACACTGGGTCCTTCCCCGTCCTTCTTTCCTTCCTTCCTTCTTTACCCTCCCCTCTCCCCCACCCTTCTTCCCTCCCTTCTCTCCCTCCCTCCCTCTTTCTTCTTTCCTTCCCTCCTTTCTTTCTACAAATACTTACTGAATATTTACTACTTACAAACTGGACATTGTATAAGGCACTGAAGATTCAGAGAAGGAAAGTTTATTCCCTTGGGGAATGCAAACAAGTAAGGAAATCAAGTGGAATTTAATAGGGGATCAAGTAGAAGTGTGTGTGCCAGCTTTTAAGGGCACAGAGAGTAGGGTCCTCTAATCTATTATGGCAGAGAAAATGATACTTTAACTTGCCTGGAAAAATCACCAGGGAAGCAGGTAGAAGAGGGAGCAAAGATGCAGCAGGAAAGAGGACCCTGGGCCTCAGGGGCAGCTGGTGGCTTGGTGAACCTGATCACAGTGTGTCAGAGCAAAGGACCGTGGGGTTCAAGAAATTACCAGAATCTTGTGTGTCCTGCTAAAGACATTAGATTCTATTCCAAACATGTTTTGGAATAGGATTTTACTAAGAAGAATATTAGCTTTTTAAAGAGTCATTGAAGGGGCTTCCCAGGTGGTTCAGTGGTGAAGAATTTGCCTGCCAATGCAGGATACACAGAGACGCAGGAGACGTGTGTTCAATCCCTGGGTCAGGAAGATTCCCCGGAGGAGGAAATGGGAACCCACTGCAGTATTCTTGCCTGGAAAATTCCATGGACAGAGGAGTCTGGCGGGCTACAGTCCATGGGGTCACAAAGAGTCCAACATGACTTAGCAACAAAGCATGCAGGCAAAGAGTCATTGAAACAAAGGAGTTAAAATTTCAGGGCTGGAGTCAGATTGAGACCAGGGTGTTACTCGTGGTTCAGCTACTTGGGGACTGTGTGACCTTGGGCGAGTAACTTAACCTCTCTGCTCTTCATTAAAAAAAGAAAAGAAAAAAAAACAACAACAAAAACTACCTTCCTCGTAGGTGTTTTTTTTTCTTCTTCTTTTTTCTGATAGTTAAATGAATCACCATTTGTAATATTCTTAGCACAGTGCCTGGGGCTGAGAAAGCCCTCAAAACTGATAGCTACTTTTACTAGTACTCATATCGCCTCTGGCATTGTTACTACTACAATAACTGTTCTGGGAGCAGTGTGGAAGATGAGATAAGCTGGAGGAAAGGAGATTTGTCAGGAGGCCTCTGCAATAATCTAGGGAAGAATATTTGTTTTATCCAATACCTAAATGTCATTCAGAAGGAATACAAAATGTAGAATAAATGAAAAGACGGACAAGTAGAATTTAGTGACTGATTAGCTCAAAGAAACCAAGGAAAGAGTAAAAGATGACCGCAAGGTTTCAAGCTCAGGTGACTGTAGAATTCTGATACTATCTGCACAAGGAAGCTCTTCCTCTTCCCACCCATTCCCTCAAGTTTCTCAGGCCACTGCTCGCCTGACATCTTTGGATGGCCAGTTCCTTTTTCAGTTTCATTCACTAGGTCGGTGACTGCTGTGCAGGTCTGCCACTCTGCCTTTTTCTGGAATGCCTTGTCAAAGTCATAATGAAGGCATATTTGAATTTTGAACCTTCAAATTTCTGAAGTGTTAAATTCCACTTAGGAATTGGTTTTGAATAAATCTTTCTATGCCTGTGTCCTAAGTCACTTCAGTTGTGTCTGACTCTCTGTGACCCTATGGACTGTAGCTTGCCAGGCTCTTCTGTCCGTGATTCTCCAGGAAGAACACTGGAGTGGGTTGCCGTGCCCTCCTCCAAGGGATCTTCCTGACTCCTGGGAACCTGCATCTCTTACATCTCCTGCATTGACAGCCAGGTTCTTTACCACTAGCGCCACCTGGGAAGCCCATAGATCTCTCTCTATATGAGCCCATATATCTCTTTAGTTGCTTCCAAATCTTATTTCATATTCTAGATCATATGTTTCATATTCTTATATTCTAGATCACGTAACTATCTCTAGAAAGACTTTAACATCTATGCCTCTGTTTAGAAGCATTAATAGAATTCTATACTTTATACAATTTACATTGTGTTTGGAACAAAATTTTATTATGGCTTCTTAATATTATCTACTCTTTATTTTCTCTTCTGTTTTATATTGGAATTATATTTTTGGTCCCATATCACAAATAAAAAAGCAATCAAACCTGGCTTGGCTTTTGGCTTTTCTCTTTCTGCCACGTTAGTACTTCTGCTCTGACTCTGAGGGCTTGCCTGGTGGCTCAGTGGTAAAGAACCTACCTGCAACGCAGGAGACACAGGTTCGATCCCTAGGTCAGGGAGATCCTCTGGAGTGGGAAATGGCAATCCACTCCAGTATTTTTGCCTGGAAAATTCTACGGACAGACAGCCTGATGGGCTACAGTCCACGCGGTTGCAAACAGTCGGACATAACTGAGCGACTAAGACACAAACACTTATACACACAATCTGACTCTGAAGACAATTGGAGAAATCTGGAAGTATGATATGAGATCTTGTTTTAACCAAACGATCTGTTCATCATGAATGTCTGATTTCGATACAAGGAAATAGGAAGGGAGACTAAGGCCACAGTTTTTTGCTTTCTTTTCTTCTTTTTCCCTTTTTTTCTTGAGTTCAGTTATTCTGATTACTAAAAATGCTTTGCTGTTTGACAAAGAACAGAAAGTCTGAGTTTGGATGGGGTTCAGGGATCCAGTAACATTCAGAGAAATTGTTTTTAAGAGAGAAACTTTAAAATAAATTCCTTATGCAAAAATAAGTAACACAGCCTAAACAAGTTGGCAGAGTTCTCTGCTAGTGAAAATGGCCTTGTGTTGATCTGTCTAAACTCTCTGCCTAGGTTTCTTGGGATCCAGGGCACCTATCTGTGAGACAGCTGTCCTGAACTAGGGAAAGTAGAACAAAACTCACTGCCTATTGGAATCTCTGTCCAAGATTTTGGCTTCCTTAGTTTCTGAGTTCCTGCCAATGAAGTTAGCAAGAATTAGTGCAGGCTTAGAGGTCAGAGTTCAACAGCAAGCACCTCCACACCAGTTCATATGCAACCCTTGTACTCTTTCTCTCCACTTGTCACCTGGTCTGTGTGTGTGTGTGTGTGTGTGTGTGTGTGTGTGTGTGTGTATGTATGTGCCCCCGTGTTTCAGAAATAGTACATGAAGGATGGGAAATTGTCTCTGTGGGAAAATGTAGTATTTTGGGTTCTCAGCATTTTAGTCATCTGTTCTTGTATTTTTCCAGACTTTGAACTTATTTTGAGGCTATTAAAATCTATTCACGGTGATTAAAAAAAAGGTAGGGACTCACTGACTCTTTCCCAATTGCCGTTCTGTCTAGCAGCGAATACCCAAACGCTTTAATTTTCCTATTTCCCTTAGTGGTGGCAAAACAATCCTACTCATCTTAATGAAAGGACCTATCACTGCCTTTATTTTCTGTGCTGGTAGATCAGCAGGACAAAACAGTCCCTGGGCTAGCTTGTCTGTTCAGAAGTGAGGATTTTGGCAGCTGCTTCAGGAATTGGCTCCCTGGTGAGGGCGCTGGTCTCCCTTGGGTGTGGGAGAAGAGAGAGGTAGAAGGGACCGGAATCCCATTAAGATCACAGGCACAAAGGAACCAGGAAGTAAGAAGAAATTATTACAGTCTGTTCATTGCTCAGGATGTTAAAGGCAATAGCCTGGGCTGGTTGGTTAGTCATTAGCAGAAAAGAAAGAGCAGTGAGGGTCAGGACTGGTCAAACCTCTGAGACGGACTTGAGGCGGGGAGAGAGCTGCTGGCAAAGGCAAGATGTGGAGACAGACTTACTTGGAGTTCACCTGCTTCTCTTGGTAACTTTTTCCTGGGACAAGAACCAAGATGCCTCTTTTCTGTTTTCAGGCGTTTGTCTAAATAAAGCGTTCTCAAATTTCTTTTTGTGGTGGGAATCCTGAGAAACCTTCCCACCGATCAGCTGCCCACTTTCCACCTGGTTTTGCCTTGGAGCTGGTGAGTCTCTGCAAGCAGGTTGGCCGGACAGCTGTGAACGGGGCTTTGTACACTCTCCCAGAGCCAGCAGGACTGGTGCGGATTGCAAAGTTTCCGGGTGGAGGAAGAGAAAGTGGATCTGCAGAGAGTGAGGGGAGAGGGAGAAGGCCCTCTCCCCCACTCCCCCCGGGGGCGCCATGGGTAACCTCTGCCTGAGGCTCCGGACCTACCTGGATTGTTGTCCCCCCTGCTGGTGGTCTGAGGAGGCAGACAAGCCCGGGGTGATTCAGAACCCATGGGCTGACTGCCCTCCTGATCCTCCCCGGCCGCCGGCTCCAGAGCCCGAGAGAAGCCAGGGCCAGTTCTTTGTGGCTCTATTTGATTACCAGGCTCGGACAGCCGAGGACCTGAGCTTCCACGCGGGTGACAAGCTCCAAGTCCTAGACAAGTCCCACGAGGGCTGGTGGCTGGCCAGGCACTTGGAGAAAAGGGCCGACAGCGCCGGCCAGCAGCTGCAGGGCTACATTCCTTCTAACTATGTGGCTGAAGACAGGAGCCTCCAGGCAGAGCCGTGAGTATCACACACACTATTTCTCAACTCTCTGAGGGCGGATAATGGGTTTTTCTTTCTTACCTAGCTGCAAACCCATTAATTTTCAAAGAGCTGCTTAGAAAGTTATGAGGAAGTACTGGAAAGATCCTTCTAATTGAAACCCATCTCCCCTGAGAGGTGAGAGTGAAACTGGAAGGTAATTTTTGAAGTGACTTCCGTTACAGTGGCATACTCCACCTGTCCTAGGGGCAGTTTCATCAACGTAAACAAATGGTGTATTTAATACTCTCTCTTTTCTTTGGCTATAAAAGAAGTCAGGGCTTCCCTGGTGGCTCAGATGGTAAAGAATATGCCTGCAACAATGCAGGAAACCCGGGCTTGATCCCTGGTTGGGGCCTCTGGAGAAGAGGATGGCAACCCACTCCAGTATTCTTGCCTGGAAAACCCCATGGACCGAGGAGCATGGCAGGCTACAGTTCATGGGTCACAAAGAGTCGGATACGACTGAGTAACTAAGCACAAAAGAAGTCGTGCCTCATATTAACATAGAACTGGGTTTCTTTAGCAGGTAGCTCAGTTGGTTAAGAAACTGCCTGCAATGCAGGAGACCTGGGTTTGATTCTTGGGTTGGGAAGATCCCCTGGAGAAGGGAATGGCAACCCACTCCAGTATTCTTTTTTTTTTCCTTTATTTTAATTTACAATACTGTATTGGTTTTGCCATACATTGACATGAATCCACCACGGGTGTACATGCGTTCCCAAACATGAACCCCCCACCCACCTCCCTCCCCATAACGTCTCTCTGGGTCATCACCGTGCACCAGCCCCAAGCATGCTGTATCCTGCGTCGGACATAGACTGGCGATTCAATTCTTACATGATAGTATACATGTTACAATGCCATTCTCCCAAATCATCCCACCCTCTCCCTCTCCCTCTGAGTCCAAAAGTCCGTTATACACATCTGTGTCTTTTTTGCTGTCTTGCATACAGGGTCATCATTGCCATCTTTCTAAATTCCATATATATGTGTTAGTATACTGTATTGGTGTTTTTCTTTCTGGCTTACTTCACTCTGTATAATCGGCTCCAGTTTCATCCATCTCATCAGAACTGATTCAAATGTATTCTTTTTAACGGCTGAGTAATACTCCATTGTGTATATGTACCACAGCTTTCTTATCCATTCATCTGCAGTATTCTTGCCTGGAGAATCCCATGGACAGAGGAGCCTGGTGGGCTACAGTCCATGGGGTCGCAAGAGTCGGACACGACTTAGTGACTCAACCACCAGCAGCAGCAGCAGCTGTATCATAGGTCTCCCTTAAACCACATTTTCAAACCTCAAGTCCAGCTCTCTCTTTTTCTAAACTTCTGAAGCATCAACTCCAGTCCTGATAGACACACAAAGGCTAACGAACGAATTAATAGAAGGTCACATTTAGAAGATGTTACCTTTTCCTAGTAAAATCATGACTGGATGGTCTTCTTTGAATCCCATTTGGTTTTTATTATAATTAGAAATTAGCCAGCTACAGATATTCAAGAGGTTTTAACAAGGAAAATAATGACGTTATTTCTCCAGAGAAGGGGATAGGCTTTACCCTGATATTTGAATAAATCCTATGCCTTATAGTGGAACCAAGGAAGAAACTTTTATGTACTTAGGCACTTATCCATCCATCTGTGCACCTATCCATCCATCCATGCAAGTGGCAGGTGGAGTAGTGGCATGGGGAGTTGGGGGAAGGGCAAGGTTATGCTAGTGGTGGTTTGAATATAAAATAGAGCAAGGTCTTGACAATGGATACTTGGGGTGTGGTGAGTTGAGAAGCAGCCTCTGAGTGTTACTTGCCCAAACTGTTTCTACCTCGTTCCAATGAAACCCAAGACTGGGAATGTTTCTCAGGACTCATTTTATAGAGTGTATTCTTAGTAGAGGCACCTCTGGGGACTCACTCATTTTCTTATATGTTTTCTCTTTTGATGTGAACTGCAGCATTTTTTTACTGGCCTGGGGAAAAATATTGTAGAAAGAGCTATGGTGCATTGTTGCTGCTTTCCAAACTCAAATTCAAATACAGAGAGGGTTAGGGGACTTTGAGATTTTTTTTCCAACATCAGGGGTCTATGAATGTTAAGAAGCGCCTTATTTTAAACCTAAATAGAAACGAATTGAAATCTAGACTTCTGACAAATGGAACTGAACTGTTCTCAGATGAGAAAATCACCTATATGAACATTTATTTCTGTGATAATCTATATGAAATGTCTTTATTCACTGAGTGCTTAGTTATATGCATTTATAATATGATTTTTTCTACTACATGATTTCCATGTAAGGTATGGCATTATATATGTTTTATATTCAGTGTAACATAATATTAATGCTAGTGCTTTGAATTCATAATATACTAGTTTATATATATTCAATTCATTTAACTGCTTAGGGCTCCGTTTCCTCATCTGTAAGTTCTCTGGGGTCTCCTAGACCTCTAGATTTCTCTATTATATAGGAACATGACCTCTTATGTTTCAAATGTAGTGGCTCAACTACATTCATACTTGACAGAACAATAGATGCTGAAGACAGCAAGTGAATTGAAATCAGCATTTCAAAAGCAATACTGTTTTGGTTTAACAGGATCAAACACAGCAGCCTTACTTCTTTAGATTCTTTTCGCCTAACAAAGTAAGACAGTTACATTATCATGGCTGTTTTTCGATTCTCAGGGGTTGTCTGTAGCCAAGAATACTTTTTTCCCTCTGTGCGTAACTCCTGACCTTTCCTCTTGGAATTAGTTCTCAGCAGTGTTCCCATGCGTTACTACCATCCTGTATCTCTGTGGTAGGATTTTCTTGGGATCTTCACGTCCACCGGCATAAAAACTTGATGCCCAAGAATAGAGATGCAGATGTAGAGAACGAACCTGTGGACACAGGGGCAGAAAGAGGGTGGGACACACTGAGAGTGTAACATTGACAGGTATACACTACCGTGTGTAAAGTAGATAGCTAGCAGGAAGCCGCTGCGTAGCACGGGGAGTTCAGCTTGGTGCTCTGTGCTGACCTAGAGGGGTGATGAGAGTGGGTGTGTGGGAGGGAGGCTGAAGAGGGAGGAGATACATGTATACATATAGCTGTTTCACATTGCCATATAGTAGAAACTAACACAACATTGCAAAGCAATTATACTCCAGTTAGAAAATAATTCAAAAAAAACAAAAAACAAACCTTTGATGCTCATATACTGCTCTCATGCCTCCAGGTCAGCATGAGCCACTTGTTTCCTTTTAAGTGTACACCATGACTTTCACCTGTGAACCCAGGTTGCTAATAAGGTTCTTGCAACCAAATAGCTAAATTGCTTCAATGCTTTTTATGCAGGTGGTTGTAGCCTCTAGAATTTCACCCCATTTCAAGTAGAAGCAATTTTAACTTAGTCTTCTAAGTGAAGGTATCCAAGTAACCCACAGTGCCTTAATACCCTGGGGAATTATTATTTTTTTTAAAAAGCTTATTTTAATAACTTTCTTATGTGAGTTTTTAAACTTGTATTCCTTATGAATAAATAAATAAACTTCCTCCTTTAGCTTATGAATTCTATGAAAGTTAATGTTTATTTTACAAGGAGCTCGGTATATAGTATTAAGTAAAGATTATTATCTTCACATGTGTGAATGAGAGGCAGTGGGAAATCAATGAAATTTATCATCCTGTTCCGTTTTAGACTGGTTTAGTGCAATACATTTTAGTATTTATTGTTAATGTCTCTATCCTTGACTTGCATTAATAAGAAGACAGTGCAAATACTTTTGGAGTAATCAGTGGCAGGGCATGTCAGTTAAGTTTCAGTGTTGGTTTGTTCCTTTGTTTAACATTAGGAAATAAAGATGTTAGAAAAAGAACTAGACTATTATTAAAAGACAAACTAATATAATAATTGATGACTAAATTCCACCTAGAAATGCTTTACCTTTTCTGAATACTTTACATTAAATGATATAATAAATTCATTCTTAATGATTTATTTTGTTTCTAGGAAGAATCACTGTTTTATCTTCAATTTTAATTCCTAGATCCTTTCATAGATGAGTGTTTTTCTTCCACATCTTCAACATGGAATCCCTCAAAAATCTTACTCTTAGGCTCTGATTACTCAGAACTCACTGTACCCTTTTAAAATTCAATGTTCTTAGAGATATAGTTAAAGTTCTCCCAGAAAATAATGGTATGGAAATTACCTATGAATCTTGAAGCCAAGAACAATGGCTTTAAATTCCATTAATAAAAAAATTCAAGTGATGAAATATATTGATGAAAAGCAAAAAGATCAGTAATTGTATAATTTCCACAAAGCATCATTCTTCTGTGAAGAGTTTAAAAGTTGTTTCCCTAATTGTTTCTGTGCTTGTGGTGGTTCCCACCTTTAATGTAAAACTGGACTAGACTCAGAAGTACTTTGTGAAAAGATTTTCCTACTCTTATTGCCATGTAAAGGTAGATTGGGCTTCCTTCATGGCTCAGTGGGAAAGAATCTTCCTGCAATGCAGGAGATGGGTTTGATTCTTGGGTTGGAAAGATCCCCTGGAGAAGGAAATGGCAACCTACACCAGTATTCTTGCCTGGGAAACCCCATGGGCAGAGGTGCCTGGTGGGCTACAGTCCATGGGGTTGCAAAAGAGTTGGACATCGACTTAAGGACCAAACAATAACAACAAAAGGTATATTGTTCACAATTCCTCTCCTATTCACCATGATACAGACAGCCTTGAAAAAGAGCACGAGAATAAATATTTGTAACTTGTAAATTCGTTGTTAGTTTATGCTTGTCAGATAAAAGTGTTAGAATTGTATAAAGTTTTAAGATAATCGAATTTCTATTTGTTTAAGGGATATTTTTATAATCATGCTCCTCTTTAATGTGTCAGACTAAAATTCTGTCAAGATTTTATCTAACTTAAAGTCATTGCTAAGGTCTGAAGAAAGTCATTGCTAAGTCATTGCTAAGGCTTGAAGAAAGTAGCATGGGGAAATAAACTAGTATATGCTCAAAAAAGCAAATTCTCTTACACCACTATCTAAAAATACAATTGCAACTTTGCTACTTGGTTATTTGAATACTGTTGAATTTAATAATAATTATCCAATATAAGTTGTACACAATGTTCCCAGTTGTTTTCAGCCTAGATGTCAGTAGATGTCTTTCTCTGCTAGGATATGAAGCCTGCATTTGAATCTTAAAGAGAGAGGAACAATGTGTTTTAAAAATTATTTACCATCAATAAATAAATAAAGAAAAAAGGCATCAGGATATTCACAAATCAATCTAACATATCTACTTTGAGTAGTTGAAATCATTAGAAAATCACCGATGGGTAAGCAGTCGCATAAATATTCTTAATCCACATCATTTATTTCTTTCCCTTTGTTCTAGTTTTCAGGGAAGACTAAATGCATATGGGTAGAATTGGAAAATAACATATTTTCAATTTCTCTCCTTGAAGACAAAGTATTCTTAGACCTATAGTTTAAAAAACTAAGTAAAATGTTTATTTTTATATAAAAGTAAAATGCATTATAAGAATACATGTGGTTACTTATCAAATTAAATGTTTTGGATAATCTCAAGATAAGAATTTTCAGACATAATTTAAATCAACAAAAGCATACTTCTATGCTGAGATTAACTGGAAAACTCTGTAATTAAATGACTGCATTTCTTATAAAATTATGATATAATCTTATTTCTTTATCCTTTGATATAAAATAACAGTGTGATAAATTTATTGCTGAAATACTTTGTAAAAAATTAAAACCCAGCAAAGCCAGAAATAAATAAAATTTAAGAAAAAGAAGTAAAATAGGTACTTTTAAAATTTATTAAAAATTACATTTCAGCTATATTATTACATGATTTTTCATATTAATATAATTGTACTGCATTTATGTTTATATAACTGTGTTTATGTCCATTATTGAATGCATTATATATAATTTTCATCATTTTTAAGGAAAATGATAATTAACTGCTACATTAAATACATTTTATAAGAACAATGGCAAAATTACAGAAATGAGGAAAAGAGAAATCAGCAGAACTTCATTAAAATCAAAGTAAAAGTATAAGTATAATTAATAACAGTTAAAATAGTAGATTAATAGCAGTAAAACTTGATTACAGGCATCTCAAAATATTATTCCTTTGAGAAGCAATGAAGTACCATAGTATGGAATTATTAAAATAAGTCAGGAGTCAGTCATTTAATTGGTAAACTTAATTTGGAAGTTTCAGCTGCAATATGCCATTCAGAACCACTCTCTCTTAATAAAAGCATGGGTTATTTTTTCCTTCTCAGGTTTTCAACAAATTTTTAGTAAGGGGAAATATTATATGTGTGTGGAATATTAATAACTCATACACTACTGTGCTTCAGTCCTAAAGATTAGAACTTAAATTCTAGCTTGATTGAATTCATTCTTTGAAAAAGAAGAAAGATCCTATTGGTTTTTTTTTTTTTTCAAACTGGTTTGATTTTGTTCAAGTGAATTTATTTGAAGGTTTGGTTTGTCTCTGTAGATAGATCCTAGTATTACTTTTTCAAGCATTTCACCAAACTGATATGAAAGTAGACACAACCTTCTATAGTAAAGTGGGACCATTGTTAAGCAAACCTTGTGTCCTATGGACTAGGTTCTGAGGCTTCCGAAAGAGAAGCCTACAAGACTTTGCCTCAACTAAGTGTCTGATTTTCAGCTCAGAAAACTTTGTATTTCGCAACTACTTATACCACAGTGAGAATTTATACAGTAAATAAAAATCAGAGACATTTTTTAGTTCTTCTGGTGGATATTTTAACTTGGTCCCTATGTTAATGACACAGAATTTTGATTGAGGTATAATGCTGGTTACCCTTTTTGATCTGGCCTGTGGTGTGCTTAAAAACCAGGCTATGGGTCCCAAAGATCTGAATTTGAATCTGGCTCTGTCATGACCAAGCCATGTGACTTTGAGCAACTTACAGTACATAGGAATAAAAATGACCCCTATCTCATTGGATCAACATGTGACATAAATTAATTAGGTTGTTGTGCAGAAAGCATGCACCATAGAGAACCTGACACATAGTCAGGGCTTAAGAAATGTTATCTGTTATTTAGCTGGCCAGCTCTTTCTTTACCTCTGCCTAAATGGATGACACTTTGCACACCCCACTCCAGCCTCAACCCACAATATTCTTTCCCTATTTCAGCATCCACACGATGAGCATCTTTCCATCTTTCTCCCATACTCTCCTTTCCCTGTGGTCTTGAGCTTCCTGTGTGTGTGCGCTCGGTTGCTCAGTCGTGTCCGACTCTCTGCGACTCCACGGACTGTGGCCTGTCAGGTTCCTCTGTCCAAGGGATTTTCCAGGCAAGAATACTGGAGTGGGTTGCCATTTCCTTCTGCAGGGGATCTTCCCAACTTATGGACTGAACCTGGGTCTTTTGCATCTTCTGCCTTCTTTACCCCTGCGCCACCTGGGAAACCCCAGGAGTGGGTTATTGCGCTTGCAAACTCTCCCTCTTTTTTTTCCTGACCAGTTCTCATTCATCCCTCAGGTCTTACCTTGTTTGTTCCTCTCTCCCTGAAGGCTTGGTCTTCCTGCTCAGAGCCTTTATCAGTTTTCATTATTGTTATTTTCACTAAGGCTCTAAGCTGTTTGTGGGAGGTGGGGAGATGAGCTATTGCCTTGGGCTCTGAAACTTCATGTAGTGCCTGTGCATAATAAACACTCATAAATGTTGGTTGAGTAAATGAATAATTAAATAGTGATTGCTTATCTATAAATCTCAAGTCTTTTATTGAAATAAGAAGCAGCTGTCTTATGGAAAAAAGAATCACCTCTTTTCTTTGACTGTTTCTCTCCGAGTTGCTTTTTTTAACCTAGCAAGAAAATCTACTGAGTTTCCTCATTTTAGGGATAGGCCATTTTGCATTTTTTTCTCAATGAATTGCCCATGCCTTAATTTCTGGTTATACTCTTAGTCATAATAGCACAATTTCCAGGCTCCTAGAGATTCGTGGCTTGATTCGGTCCCTAAGGGAAAAATATTTAGGGGGTTATAGACTGATTTGAATATTCTTTGTAATGTAGAATGAATACCTAAATGGTATGTATATATGTTGTTTTTGGATATCATTTCAGTGAGATTCACAATCAGTTCCTGGTTTGATATTCATTGCGACTAAACTGAACTGAACTGAAACTATGCTGTGGTTAATTTAAAGTAATCACTGGCCTGAGCTTTTAATGGATGGAAAAGCAAAACCCAATTTACAAAATTAATGTTGTGGGACCAGAGTTGTAATTTCAGTTTTTATGCTGAACATATACAACTTCAAATTATTATGTGTATGAAATATTTTCCAGTTTGTGCATGCTGAAAGTTTGACTTTTTTTTTTTCACTGAATATTAGGATTGCCACTATTACCTTCTAAAACATTACCAAACAAAATAATTACATCTTCTTTTTACTAGCTTTCTTGCTAATTAGCTGTTAATTTCTCTGCAGCATTCTCTGACTCCCAGTTCTTAGCACATCATAGCACTGGAAGGACTTTCTGGGGAAGGTAGTTATGCAGATTAATTGCAGCTTGAATAATATTTCAGACATCCTAAGGCTATTTTCCAGAAGACTGCAACTTCAGCAGTTAGTCTATGTGGATGTTTCTTTGAAGATGAACATAACAGAAGAATTTCTCTAAAATGCATAGATTCAAACGTAAAACATATGATCTGTATTACCCAAATTATTGCTCATTTGGTGAATTTCAGATACTACAATAAACTACCCTTGTGTAATATCTTTGTCATGTCATTTTTTCCCACAAAGTTTTTCAGTTAGATTTTTTTCCTATTTAAAAACTAAACTAACTTTAGTGTTAGCCTTTAATTTTTTTTCATGTTTTCTTTTTTATTTATATGACATTATTTTATAGACTTTAAATTCAGAATAAATTTCTCAATTAGAGTTTTTATCCATTAATTTTGTGCCTTCTTAAGGGTAAAATGAAAATACAATTCAAGAAATATTATTGCTGAGAACTTTTGAACTTTATGAAAAGTGAAAGTGTTGGTAGCTCAGTTATATCTGACTTTGCGACCCATAGACTGCAGCCTGCCAGGATCCTCTGTCCATGGAATTTTCCAGGCAAGAATATTGGAGTGGGTAGTCATTCCCTTCTCCAGGGGCTCCTCTTGACCCAGGGATTGAATCTGTGTCTCCTCCATGGCAGGTGGATTTTTTCTTTTTTTAACCACTGAACCACTAGGGAAACCCTTGAACTTTATTTTAGGTTTCTAATGTGAGGAACATTTAGAATCTTATTTTAAAATAAATCTTTTCACTAACACAAATGTTGCATAACACACTGGCAGTTGATTTGGATGATTCAGGAAAATCCTATATGTGTGCTCAGTTGCTTAGTCATGTTGGACTCTTTATGACCCCATAGACTATAGCCTGCCAGGCTCCTCTGTCCATGGAACTCTTCAGGCAAGAATACTGGAGTGGGTTGCCATTTCCATCTCCAGGGGATCTTCCCAACCCAGGGATCGAACCAAGTCTCTTGTATCTCCTGCACTGACAGGTGGATTCTTTACCACTAACGTCACCTGGGAAGCCTATATTGTTCCAGTGAAAGGCCAGTAATTTGATAGACTAAAGTCACTCCAGTATCACATCTATCTTTTAGCCATTTCTGAAAATTAGTTACAACATACCAAGATTCCCATAAGGGACACTATTGCAAGCTCCAGAATCGTGCTCCTTGCAAAGTTGCTGCCAGAACGTCGTCTCTGGAGGTGCCTGTGTTATTTCTGTGAAGTTGGACTCAGGATAATTTCTGCAAATCTTTTCAGCATTTCTCGTCATTGAAGAAGATAGAGTCTACCAGACTCATGTATCCATTGAATACACTTTTTGTGTATATTTACCATGTTAAAGGCATTGTTTTTTGAGATAACAAAATGAATAAGACAGTGCTTTTTCTCCAGATAATTTTACAGTTTCTGGAGGTAAGACTGTTAAACCAAGAATGTATGTCAATGCCTATTAGACAAGGACTACCAAGAACATACCTATAGTAGTTTATTATTCATTACAAGGAAAGAGACGCAACCCATGGACAAGAGTGGAGCATCTCAGTAGGAGTATTAGAACACATGAGAGGATTTGGGGCATTGACTTTGGGGAGAGTTTAGGAAGCAAGACTGCTCTGGATGGATTACTGTCAGGAAGCAGGGTAACTGTATGATTTTGTATCTTAGTTAATCTTCTTGAGAAAGAGGGAAGACTCGATCAAGATTAAAGTTATGGTTGGTAAAGAAAGAGCAGTCACTTATGTTAACCAAGATAGGTGGATGCTTGGTCATTTTTGTGCTTGGACAATGTCCACTTTTCTGGTAAGTGTTCAGATATAGTTAAGAGTGAGCTGATCTTGTTTTTGCCTTGATCCGTCATGGTCACGGAGTGGCCTTGTCTGCTGTTGGTGTTTATGTTCAACAGGAGAATTCCCAGGCCTAGTCTGAAGTGCCAGGCAAACTCTTGGGTGCCAGGGCTGCTTTTCTTTCTCAGCCAGCATAGGGCAGATGCTGATAAATGCCAGACAGTAGCACAACTGTCTGTCACACAGCTTGCACTTCAAAATAGTATTTTAAAGGATGTTGAGGAACCAAATACATGGATGAATATGTGCAGAGGTAGAAGAGAGAAATTCTGGTTTTGGGAAAATCACACCTTTCTTCCAGGGTTCCGCTCTCTTGACCCCCTCCCAAGAGTCTTTTTCTAACCTTTATAGAAATAATTCGTAGTTTGTTTTCCCCATAATCTCGTATAACTTGTTAGTAGAACAATAATAAATAATGTGCACACTAAGTCTCTTCAGCTGTGTCTAACTCTTTGTGACCCTACGGACTGTAGTGCCCACACATGTTTCTGTCCATGGGATTCTCCAAGCAAGAATAACAAAGTGGGTTGCCATGCCCGCCTCCAGAATAATAATTAATAACTGATATTTATTGAGACTTTATCATTATGCTACTCAAAAAATACAAAATAATTGCACTTGTATTACCTTATATATTACAATCTGCTGAGGTAGCTGCTTTCCCTGGTGGCTCAGAAGGCAAAGAATCTGCCGCAATGCAGGAGACCTGGGTTTGATCCCTGGGTCGGGAGGATCCCTTGGAGAAGGGAATGGCAAACCACTCCAGTATTCCTGCCTGGAGAATTCCATGGACAGAGGAGGCCAGCCAGGTATAGTTCATGACGTCATAAAGAATCGGACACAACGGAGTGACTAGCACTACACTTCACAGATGAAGAAATTGAAGCTAGGAGAATTTAAGCAAACTGCTCAAAGCCCACTCCAGTACTCTTGCCTGGAAACTCCCATGGATGGAGGAGCCTGGTAGGCTGCAGTCCATGGGGTCACGAAGAGTCAGACACGACTGAGCGACTTCACTTTCACTTTTCACTTTCATGCATTGGAGAAGGAAATGGCAACCCACTCCAGCGTTCTTGCCTGGAGAATCCCAAGGACAGAGGAGCCTGGTGGGCTGCCGTCTATGGGGTCGTCTACTCTGTAGTCGGACATGACTGAAGCAACTTAGCCGCAGCAGCAGCAGCTCAAAGCTACACAGCTAATAAATGATGAAACTGAGGTTTGCCTGCCTCCATCCTGCCTCTGGACTCTCTACTTTTATCATATGATGGCTAGTTGCATAACTTATGTCTTTCATATGAGACTGTGAAGTCTTTAGCTCAGTTCAGTTCAGTCGTTCAGTCGTGTCTGACTCTTTGCGACCCCATGAATTGCAGCAGGCCAGGCCTCACTGTCCATCACCAACTCCCGAAGTTCACTCAGACTCACGTCCATCGAGTCAGTGATGCCATCCAGCCATCTCATCCTCTGTCGTCCCCTTTTCCTCCTGCCCCCAATCCCTCCCAGCATCAGAGTCTTTTCCAATGAGTCAACTCTTCTCATGAGGTGGCCAAAGTACTGGAGTTTCAGCTTTAGCATCATTCCTTCCAAAGAAATCCCAGGGTTGATCTCCTTCAGAATGGACTGGTTGGATCTCTTTGCAGTCCAAGGGACTCTCAAGAGTCTTCTCCAACACCACAGTTCAAAAGCATCAATTCTTCGGCGCTCAACCTTGTTCACAGTCCAACTCTCACATCCATACATGACCACAGGAAAAACCATAGCCTTGACTAGATGGACCTTTCCTGGCAAAGTAATGTCTCTGCTTTTGAATATACTATCTAGGTTGGTCATAACTTTTCTTCCAAGGAGTAAGCATCTTTTAATTTCATGGCTGCAGTCACCATCTGAAGTGATTTTGGAGCCCCCCAAAATAAAGTCTGACACTGTTTCCACTGTTTCCCCATCTATTTCCCATGAAGTGATGGGACCGGATGCCATGATCTTCATTTTCTTAGAGGGCAGGAAACTTACATTTCCTGCATCATGACTAGAAAACTGTTTAAGACAATGTCTGTGCTCCAGACAATTTGTAATCCCAGGAAGTGAGACTCTCTACTGTGTCCTGAAATTGTAAATTCCCTGTAGTAGCAGCACTGTCTGATTTAATTTTACTCAATGCTTATCCATGAGACAATTCAGTATAAATTGTTGAACATGGGGGAAAAGAAGTAAAAGTATATTCAGGGAATGGGAAGTTGTATAATTTAACTGAAGTATTTATGGAGAGAGCTATGAGAAATAAATCTGGAAAAAGAGGTTGGGACAAGGTTTTGGAAAAGATCATGTGTGCCAGGTTAAAGACTTTGGGTTTTGTCTGATAAACAGATGAAAAGTCATGCTTTAAAAAGACAGTGATGATGTGGAAATAAAATGGAGAAGAGACAGGCTAGGTGGCGATAGAGAAGCTGTACCCAATGTTTCCAGCATGAGTTTATCAGGGTTTAATTTCTAATTGTGGTACTGTTAAAAAAGGAAGAGTAGGAATATAGGAATTTCATGAATGAAAAATCAAGAGGACTTAGGGGAAGAGAAATAATTAACATTTTTAAGTATCTTTGATGTACTGAACACACAAAACTGTATACATGCACTAATTTAATCTTTGTAATAGTCCGCAAGGCAAATTTTCTTATCACTGCTTTTAGGACAAGAAAACTGAAACTCAGATTTAAATAAATGCAAGAGCATTCTTATCTGGTAAATACTAGAGGCAAAACTAATTAGAAGAAAAAGAGAGAGGATTTAAAAATATGTTTTTGAGACCACGTGAAATATTAAGAGAAATATACATTTCATAAAGTCCTCTTTTTTTGGGAGGCATGGTTGAAACAGTAAGAAAGACAATTCACTTTTAAGAATGTTGAATGTGAAGTACTAATGAGTCATCTCAGTGAAAATGTCCAGGAGAAATGCAGAAATACAAAAATATGGGCAAAAAGAGATCTACTTTATAAAGATAAATATTTGAAGGCATTCACTCCGAGGTGTTATAGATGTTACAGGAATATGAGAACTGCAGGCATTGTAGATTTCAGAACTATAGTGTGAGAGGCTAAGAAACAGGAGAAGGAGTCAAAGATTAACTCTTTAGAAATGCCCATAGTTTAGGTGAGTAGACGTGGTGAGTAGATTGTAATAAAAACTCTGTTGTTCACACCTCCTTGTTACACACTCTTGGGTAATCTCCTCCCATACAAACTCTCAGTTGGCCAAGAAACTTGCTTTGTCCAGTGGAATAGAGATCGAAAAGGGCTTACACATTGGGGCTTGCTTTCTTATTGTCCTTGGAGTTCTGCAACTACTATGAAAAAGCTCAAGCAACCTCCTAGAGGACGGAAGACTATGTGAAGAGAGGCCCTGTTTGTCCCAGGTGACTCACAAGCTGAGTGGAGACTCATGATCAAGCCCAGCTAAGATCAGTTGAACTCCAAATTGCTCACTTTTAGATTCCTGAGTTAACCAAATATAGTCAGGTCTTCATATCTGTAGATTCTATATCTGTGTATTGGGGTCTCAAAGAGTTGGACAAGACTGAGCAACTGAACTGAACTGAACTGATTCAACTAAATGTGATAGAAAATATTTGGAAAAAAATTTCCAAAAAACGAAACTTGAATTTGTCACATGTTGGCAACAGTTTACATAACCTTCATGTTGTATTAGGTATTATAAACAATCCAGAGATGATTTAAAGTATCTCTAAAGGATATGTGTAGATTGTATGCAAATAATACATGATTTTATAAATATGGGAGACTTGAGCATCCACAGATATTGGTATTCTGGAACCAACCCTCTCTGATAAGGAGGGAAGACTAGCTGTTAGAAAGCAAAACCTAACTAAGAAAGGGAAGAAGAGTTCCTGAAGGAAACTGAAGAATTCAAAAAGTAGAAGAAAAACAAACAGCATCTGATCAAAATAAGAAAATGGAATGTCAAGAGGGAGGTTTTGGGTCAAATGCTAAACGAAGGTCAGAGTAATGAGGAAGAAGTAAAGATCATTAGATTTACCGGAAGATTACTGGTGACACTAAAAAGCAGTTTTATCATGTAATTATGGATGATATCATGCAGTGAAGAGTGTAAGCGAGTTATAACAAGGAACTTCATGCTCTGACTAGGACTCTGCACTGGGAGGTATAGGCTGGGTTGAGCCATAGAGGTTTTGTATGATAGGGCTCTACTCATGGGACTTGGGTCCATCCTGAGAATCAGAGCTGAGGAAAGACAAAATCAAAAAAAGCAGTGGAACTTAGCTGCCTCCATCTCTGAGCAGAGTATTCAGGGCCTTAAGGACTATGTTTGATTGGGATTTTCCAAAAGTTTCACCCTGTTTAGGGCATCAGAGTTGGCGGCTTTGCAACATCCTTCGGTGAGTTAGATATTTGGATTTGGAAGTTAAAGCAGAATGAAGATAAATAAAGGGTTCAGCCTTAGTGCAGTTTGGGCTTCCCAAAACTGTTGGAGAAATTAAAGACTTTTCTCTCGGGTGCTATACTCTCAAGTTTTAGGGTCATGTGGAAAGACTGAGCTTAGCTCAAGGTCTTAAAGTAGAAGCAGCAAATACGTAAATAACTTTTAAAGAAGTTTGTCTGTGAAAGAAAAGAAGCATATAGGAAAATAGAGATGGTCCCTAACTTTCAATGGTTTGACTTATGACTTTTCAACTTTATGATGGTGTGAAACCAATCTGCATTTGGCAGAAATCATAATTTGAATTTTGAATTTTGACCTTTTCCTGGGCTAGCGTTACAGGGTGCTATGCTCACTCATGATGCTGGACTGTGGCAGTGAGCCTTGGTTCCCAGTCAGCCATGCAATGGTGAGTTTTTAAACAATCCGTACTCTTAAAATCATCCTGTACCCATACTCCCATCCTGTTTTTCACTTTCAGTACATAATAAATTACATGAGATATTATCATTACTACATTATAAACTAGCCTTCTATTAGATGGTTTTGCTCAACTGTAGGCTGATGTAAGTGTTGTGAGCACATAAAATGTAGGCTATGCTAAGCTATGATGTTCAGAAGGTTAAGCGTAATAAATGAATTTTTGACTTACAATATTTTCAACTTATGATAAGTTTATTGGGACATAACCTCTATCCTAAGTCTAGGAAGATCTGTATATTAAATAGGCTTGATGATCAAAACTTAGTTGGAAATACTTGGTCACTTTAAAAGCTCTTTGAAAATACTTCATACTTTATTATAAATCTTCATCTACATTTTTAATCCTTTTTTATGGTATAGCTGTAGTACTATTTTACAAAATAAAAAGAATGAACTCAGATACTCCTGTTGCAGAACAAAAAGGCAATATGTAGTCCTCTGAATAAAAAGGCAATATATAGCCCTAAGCATTTTCTTAGAAGACAAATAGGGCATCTGTTAGGTAAGCCCTGATTATCTTCTATTATGCTGCTGCTGCAGCTAAGTCACTTCAGTTGTGTCCGACTCTATGCGACCCCATAGATGGCAGCCCACCAGGCTCTCCCGTCCCTGGGATTCTCCAGGCAAGAACACTGAAGTGGCTTGCCATTTCCTTCTCCAATGCATGAAAGTGAAAAGTGAAAGTGAAGTTGCTCAGTCATGTCCAACTCTTAGTGACCCCATGGACTGCAGCCTACCAGGCAGACAAGAGTACTGGAGTGGGGTGCCATTGCCTTCTCCGTCTTCTGTTATATACTATAGTTATAGGATACTCCTGGTTTAACTTCAGGGTACTATCATAGAGAGAATAGAATAATGTTTCAGGTAAAAACAGTACAAAAGTGATTCAGTTTCTTATATCTGTGTTATGCAATAGTTTATAGGCACCTATTGGTTTTGATGCGAATCACTCTGAACTCTGTACTATCTCTTATCAAAAACTTTACTTTAATAAGCAGTAGTTTAAGAAAATGGAAAGTCATGCTATTGATTTTGTAGGTCCTGGTAAAGCAGTAGAAAGTGAAACAGTTACATGAGAAATAATGGACATCAAAGGATCTCAATAGATGATTTTTATCTTATGATAGTTTTGGTGCTTAGTGAAACCACTGATAACTTTTAAAGCATCATGGTTCACTTTATGAAAAATTTAATATTACAAAATATTCCAGTTTACCAATGGCTTTCAAAAAGTTTTATTTAAAAAACACATTTTATAACTACAAAAGAATGTGTGAAACTTAAGGTAAGATTTAAAGCATGATGAATAATGAACATCCATTTTACCAGCCAGCTCATGACCTTGACTGTTACTAACAAATAATGTATGAGTTCTTCCCCTCCCCCTTCTCCATGGTAAATTTAACCTTTTCCTAGTAAATGTAGATAGCAATTCAATTTCTAACAGTGAAAGACTGGAATCAATCCAAATGTCCATTATAAGAGAGGGATAAACTGTGGTTTATTTATTCAATGAAATCTTATACATTAGTGAAAATGATGAATTGAGTGGCATGCAACAACATGGGTATGTTTTCAAAGTATAATGTTGAGTGGAAAGAAAATTTTAAGAGATTGCATATAATATGATTCTATTTTCTGAAGTCTTCAAATAAAATCAAATAATATATTATTTGGGCATATATGTTACTAAACTATAAAATAAGGTAAGAGAATGACAAACAGCTGTTGGATTTGCTTATCTTAGTGTTGTAGATTCTATGCTTCTGTTGAACATTTAAAGAAATGAGTAGAAGAGTGATTTTCATGCATCAATCAGGAAAATTAAAGGTAACAATGCTGGCCAAGAGGTCAAATGTAGATAATGTGATTAATCTTATATTGTTCATGACTCTGCCTTTCTCACAATATGGTTTTCACTGAATTATATTGTCCTCCTAATATAAGACAGACCTAAAAATAGAGCTTTTGCCGTTACTGTTGTCTTTATCCACTATGACTTTTAAGACACTCCTCCAAACTTTGGTGACAATAATTCTTAACCTATGGACTATGGATTCCTAAAGGTTCCAGACAGGGGCCTGAGAGAATTCATGAGCTCTGTGAAATGGCAGATAAAATTTGTGTGATATATATTTGTGCATTTTTTAGGATAAGGTGGTATAGGTTTTATCATGTTCTAAAAGGAATCATGTTTTAAAAATACAAGAACCTGCCATTAAATTAGCACACATAGCTTGTTTCTCTTGAGAAACTGATTTACTTCCTTATAGCAGATAGTAAATTCTTAATTTATTACACATCACATTTTTATTCTTAGCTATGAGGAAGCTCAGAGTCCAGTTAAATGCGTGTTCATAATAACTGGACTTGACCTTAAGTCTAATTTATTTTCTTCCTGCTCTTTCTTTCTGTTTTGAATTCTTTTTCTATTTCTACTCTTAAGAACATATATTGAGTTTTGTAGGAGTCTGTAGAGGTCTAGACATGTTTAATGTTTAGGATCTTGAATGATAAAGAAAATAATTTTATGTCTTAATCTACTTACTGATTAAAGAGTACTTTAAAACACTGTTTTTTTTTTTTTTTTTTTTTTTTGAGCTTTGTTGAGAGACTAATTCTAAGCCAAACTAACAGGTTGCTTGATAGAATACAATTAAAGTGAAGTCGCTCAGTTGTGTCTGACTCTTTGGGGCCCTGTGGACTGTAGCCTACCAGGCTCCTCTGTCCATGGAATTTTCCAGGCAAGAGTACTAGAGTGGGTAGCCATTTCCTTCTCCAGGGGATCTTCCCAACCCAGGGATCAAACCCAGGGATCAAACCCGTGTCTCCCTCATTGTAGGCAGATGCTTTACCGTCTGAGCCACCAACCTGCCACTGCTCCCTTATCTTGCTCCCACTTTGCGTTTCTGGGTCTAACACTAGTTGGCACTGTCTCTCCTCCCTCATTCTTGTTTCATTTCTTTTCAATTTTAACCAGGGGCACATATCTTTGTCTACTGGAGTATCTGATGCAACCTCCCGGCCCTTTCTCCTTGTTTCCAGGATAGCAGTCAGTGTGTTTGTGCACGTGTGTAGGATTCATTCTGGTTATCGCTTGATCCATAAGGCAAGGCAGAAAAGTGCCCTCCCTAGAGGCTTTAGCCTTCTGTGAGGCCCATGCATTAGAGGAGAAACATACAAAGAGCCAAGAACAAAAGGGAAGGAAGGCACGCAGTGGTTTAAAATGTGAGTAAAAAGGCAGATGATTTTTTTTTTTTTAACTTATTTTACATTGGGGTATAGTCAATTAACAAACAATGTTGTGACAGTTTTCAGGTGAACAGCAAAGGGACTCATAAAAAGGGGATGAATTTTTAATAAACCCCATCAGAAGAAACTGAAGATCTCATATGCTAAAATAAAAGAATATAAAGTAAAACTGATGTTTAAGACAGACGAAGTGAGAATGTGAGGGATTAGAGAGAATGGGAAAGGGGATTGATGAGTAGACAGGCAATAGCTTGGCTTGGTTTGTAGTTGAGGAAAGACTGTTAAGGATACTTAGCATCTCCATGCTAAGAATGGAAGGCAGGCAAATGTGTGCAAGCAGGGAAGTCCATAATTTTAGGCTTATAGTATGTTAACTGTATTAAAAAATATCCCTGGAGTTTTTGCATTTGTGCTACATAAGTGTTTATACTAAGGAGACTATAACCAGATGTAACATTTCAAAGGCAGGCTTTCTGTTGGGTCCTATAGTGAAGAAAATAAAATGCTAATCATTGTCTCTGAAAGTGAGTTACATCCTTTTCTTCCCTCATTCTACCTTTTTCTACCATCCAAATGATATGTTACATTTTAGTGCTGATCATCTTTCACAGTGTAAAAAGAAAAGAACCCACAAAAATACTCATCATACTGAGAATGAAATGAAATGATTGACTTCAGTGATCCAAGAATGAATGGACCTCCTGCCTGGACCGTGGGCAGTTTGGATTAAAGCAGCTCGGTAGTGATATAAGAGGTCTGTTGCATTCACTGATGGAAAACTGGCTGTATGGGCAAAGTGGTAAAACAGGAGACTTCTGCAGGGACTTAGAGGAATTGATAGCCTTGCTCATTTCCACTGATTGAGAAGGTCTCACAAAGAAAGTCTGACATTCTCCATTTAGGCAAACAAGAAGGATTTGTTTGCTGATTTAATAGTCAAATAGTATGTTCATAATAGTAAAACCACTTTTGTTCTGATGACATGTTCACATATAGACTCCAAAATCTCCTTTTGAGGATTTAAAAGAATAGATGGTTGAATATCAGGTCAGGTTTACATAAGCTTCTACACAATTCCAATGATGACTTTTCACTTTTCATTTACTTTGTTCACCTTATCTATACATTTACATTTGCAGTTAAGAAGACTTATATTTATCTTATAAAGCTAGTTCATTTATATAATGGACAAAATAGTATTTTTTTCCTTTCTGGAACTTTTTCAGTTAATTTGACTTTGAAATTAACTTAATAGAAGCTAATCTTCAAATGCAAAGGAAGAACATCTCCCAGGAAGTTTTGCTCAACAGTTCTGGGAATATAAAATATTTAGAAAGCATTTTGTTTTAGCATTGTAACTGCATTGTTGCAGCTGATGGAGGTCACTGAACACGCTTAGTGATTTAGTTTTGTACAGAGGGTATTGCGAGAAGAGTGATCCCAAGTTGTTTTTCAAACCTACGTTCTTATTCATTTGGCATATGTCAGCAACTTGTGGTTGCTATAGTTTTGGGCCATTATAAAAAAAGATAGGAGTATAAATAACATATGGTTTAGTTTGATCCAGCAGAAAGTAAGTGTATTTGCTAAGTGTAACCCAAGTAATTGGCATGGTTACTGCATTCCTGGAGCTTACCTTATCTGCTGGATCTTAGTCCCTGCTGAAAGAGGGGAGCAAGCTAATCTTATCACTGGAGAATATGTCATGAGAGAAGCTTTGTCCAAGCAAAGAAAGTACCTGTTATTACTCCTTAAATTGCAGATCTATTTTAGAAACCAAGTATTTTGTAAGACAAACTTATTTAAAAAAAAGGCAGATGGATCTCCTACTGCATGTCCCTTTTTTTGTACAGACAATTTTCCTAGAATAAAAAATTGAAATGAAATCATGTTTAATGGAGCCTAGAGGTAGTGGACATTGAGAAAGAGAGTCAGATGAAGAGAAAGAAAATGGAATGAAGATACGATGGAAGAGATGAAGGAGAGGATAAGAAGGCAATACTTAAGTTTCTATGACAGAGGAAAGTAACAAGTCAAACAACCATTGTGCATGTTCGTCTCTACTGTAAACAGAAACCATAGAAACAGACATTCCCTGCTCACTATTTATCTGTCAGAAGTTGTTGCAACACAAAAACTCATTACCTGTTAGTTTAGCCACCAATATTGAAAAAAGTCAGTACAGTGGAGCATTAAGGAAAATCTTTAATAATAACTCTATTAAGAGGTCAATGAGTTGGAAAGCTTGATTGTAAAGAGTGGCTACCCAATTTAAACAACAATTTCTTTTGTTTCTACCATTTTTGATTCGGTCATTTGTTACATTTAATTCAAATGAATTAACTATCATGCACAATACTTGGCTAATGAAATACGTTAGCAGATCATAACTTTGAAACTGAATTTTCAATCAATGTTATTAGGTAGAAGGTTTCTGACAGTATGTTTTTGGTGAATGGATAGGAGTGAATAATGGCTGTGGGCATATTAGAAAAGAATTAGCAAGTTTAGAATGTGCTTGACTTTTCAGCATTCTGTAGGTTCAACTGAAATTAAATCTATGAGTATTGATTTCTTATAAAAATTCTAGACCTCTCTTAAGTTCACCACTGTAATTTACATCCCAGTTAGTAAAGAATTAAATTATCTTTCAGAACTAATTTCCTCTTGGAAAGCCATGCAGCAGCAAGCAAATAAAATCAACATTCTTAAATCTTAAAAGCAACCCTTCACTCCTCTCCGCCTCTGGCCATTGCACATTAATCTCCTCTCCTGTACAGCAAACTTTTGAAAAGTTGCCTTTACTTGGAGTCTTTTTCTTTTTCTCTCTCTCAACCATGCTCCTCTTTTAAATGTTTTTACATAGAAAATTTCAAACATTTACAAAGCTATAGAAAACTGTATTGCATGTCTCATCACTCAGCTTCAACAAATTTGTTGATAATCCTTCTTCCAACTCCTACTCCCACCCTACCAATGGTTATTTTGAAGCAAATACTAGGCATCATGGGCTTCCCTGGTGGCTTAAGTGATAAAGAATCTGCCTACAATGCAGGAGCCACAGGAGACACAGGTTCAATTCCTGGGTCAGTAGGATCCACTGGAGGAGGGCATGGCAACCCACTCCAGTATTCTTGCCTGGAGAATCCCATGGACAGAGGAGCCTGGTGAGCTACAGTCTATGGGGTCGCAAACAGTGGGACATGACTGAAGTGACTTAGTATGCACGCAGTAGGCATCATATAATTGTATTCATAAATTCTTTTGTAACTATCTCTGAAATATAACACACAGAATACTTTTAAGAAACAAGAAACCAAACATAATTACAATATAATGATCAGTCCTAAAAATATTAAATAACCCTAACATCATCAACTACCCTGTTAATGTGAAACTTCCCAGTTTTATAAATGTATTTTTAATACTTTGAATCTAAATTTTTATGGATTTACTTTGTGATTTGTTCATCAATCCATTTAAAGCCCACATATTACAATTGGTTTATCTCTTTTAATATCTCTTAACATGGATTCTTCTTCTATGTCTATTCCTTGGTATGTATTTCTTTTGCTTCCCAAACTGGATTTTGCTGACTGACTCTTTCTTGAACTGACTGCAGTTAGACTTTTATCGCTCGGGAAGCTGCTCTTATTAAAGTTCAACTCACCCAGAAAGTCCATTGGTCAGGTCTTAGTCCTCAGTTTAGGTATCTTATCAATACTGTTTTTTAAAATTAATTCATTTTAATTGGAGGCTAATTGCTTTACAATATTGTGGTGGTTTTGCCATACATTGACATGAATCAGCCACGGGTGTACATGTGTCCCCCATCCTGAACTCCCCTCCCACCTCCCTCCCCATCCCATCCCTCAGGGTCATCCCAGTGCACCAGCCCTGAGCACCCTGTCTCATGTGTCGAACCTGGACTGGCGATCTATTTCACATATGATAATATACATGTTTCAATGCCATTCTCCCATATCATCCCACCTCGCCTTCTCCCACAGAGTCCAAAAGACTGTTCTATACATCTGTGTCTCTTTTGCTGTCTCACATATAGGGTTATCGTTACCATCTTTCTAAATTCCATATATATATGCATTAGTATACTGTATTGGTGTTTTTCTTTCTGGCTTGCTTTACTCTGTATAATAGGCTCCAATTTCATCCACCTCATTAGAACTGATTCATATGTATTCTTTTCAATGGCTGAGTAATATTCCATTGTGTATATGTACCATAACTTTCTTATCCATTCATCTGCTGATGGACATCTAGGTTGCTTCCATGTCTTGGCTATTGTAAACAGTGCTGTGATGAACATTGGGGTACACGTGTCTCTTTCATTTCTGGTTTTCTTGGTGTGTATGCCCAGCAGTGGGATTTCTGGGTCATATGGCAGTTCTATTTCCAGTTTTTTAAGGAATCTCCACTTGTAAAAGAATGAAACTAGAACACTTTTTAACATAATAAAACACTTTCATACACAAAAATAAACTGAAAATGGATTAAAGATCTAAATGTAAGACCAGAAACTGTAAAACTCTTAGAGGAAAAGATAGGCAAAACACTCTGACATAAATCACAGCAGGATCCTCTATGACCCACCTCCCAGAATAATGGAAATAAAAGCAAAAATAAACAAATGGGACCTAATTAAACTTAAAAGCTTTTGCACAACGAAGGAAACTATAAGCAAGGTGAAAAGACAGCCTTCAGAATGGGAAAAATAATAGCAAACAAAGGAACTGACAAAGAATTAATCTCAAAAATATACAAGCAATTCCTGCAGCTCAATTCCAGAAAAATAAACGACCCAATTAAAAAGTGGGCCAAAGAACTAAATAGACATTTCTCCAAAGAAGACATACAGATGGCTAACAAACACATGAAAAGATGCTCAACATCACTCATTATCAAAGAAATGCAAATCAAAACCACAATGAGGTACCATTTCACGCCGGTCAGAATGGCTGCTATCCAAAAGTCAACAAGCAATAAATGCTGGAGAGGGTGTGGAGAAAAGGGAACCCTCTTACACTGTTGGTGGGAATGCAAACTTATCAATACTATTTAACACACTTGATAATTCCACTATCTTTGATACATTTCTTTTAATTGATCACAAGGACACCCACTCACCTGGCACCTGGTTGACTCCTGCGTCACTGCCTGAGACATTTGTGCTGGCCCCTTTTCTTCTCCCTGACCACTAAATAGAGGAGTGCTCAGTCCTTTAACTTTGATCTTCTTCTCAATCTGGCCTCATTTTCTGTATCAGCTCATTCAACCTGATGCATGTATATTCAGTGATCTACTTGACATCACTATATCCTCATGGAAGTTTCCAAATTCCAGGCATTTCCAACATTCCAAAGTTTCCAAAACTGAGCTTCTGTGTTTCTCCTGTGAACCTATCCCACTGTCTTCCCCAGCTCTGTCAACAGCAATCTCTCCATTTACTCAGGCCAAATATCTTGGAATCAATGACTGCCATTTTCCTTTCAGTTCTCACTTCTAGTCAGTCAGAATGTCATTATGCCTCCATCCTCAATAAATATCCACAAATCAGTACCTCACCAGCCTCTGCCATTATCTGGTCCCACTCACCTTGATCTTTCAGTCTGGCTTACTGTGATAGCATCCTAACTGGCCTCTCTGATTTGACTGTTGCCTTAAATATAGTCTGTGCCCAACCCAGAAGGCAGAGTGACTGTTAAAATGCCAAAAGTTAAAATAACTTCCCTGCTTGAAACTCTCCAGCAATTTCCTATCTCACTCAGAGCTAGTGACCCCAAGTCTCCTTGAAGTGACCCCCCCATGTCCACCTTTGCTTCTCTGACTTCATTCTTCATTTCTCTCCCTTTGGCTTATACTTCTGCCACATGACTTTTTTGGGACAGGGCGGGCAGGGCGAGTATGGGTCTAGCTGAAAATAATTTTGTAAAGTTTTGTTTACAGGCTGGAATTTGAATTAGTATTGCTCATTAAACCTGTAAGAAATAGGGAAAAATGAAGAACTTTGTAGATGGTCTCACAGATGCAATGTCTTGCTCTACCCTGAGCCGTCGATATACAAGGTGTGGCTAAATTACTCCCAAATTGTTTGATATTAAGGGAGACATCTTTCTTGATATTCCATGAATATGTACATTCATCCTAAGAATATTGGAGAACATAACCAGTTTCAGTTGTATTAATTCATGTAGGAAATATTATTATTTTCACTTAGATTTTCAGAATTGAAGTGTGGCCTTTTAATTAGCTTGTGCTGATGTTTCATCTGTATTTGGCATTTGAAACTGACTCTTATTAATAAGGGGCAGCCTGTAGGCCATTGTACAGTTTTGAGAGCATACTCTTTCTTGTCTGTGGATGCTGAGGGCAAAAAGGGAAAATCTGGGAGTTGAACAAATTGATCCCTTGTATTTCTAACATCAATGAAAGGCTGTGTTATTAATAAATGGTTATCTAGATTTCAGTCCTAGGCATTTCAGAACCTTTCATATTGCATTTGCTCTTCTCTTATTTATGTCTTTTATAAGAGAATTTTTCTTAATGGATTCAATGCAATGTATGCACATCTAAAAATAGCTCAACACAAAAATACTATGAGTAATTCTGTGTTGTCATCATGTAAAATTATCCTGCGCATTTCAAATATGTTTCTCCGTCCCCTAAGAAATTAAACACAGACATGAAATATAAATACGTGTTTGCTGTAATGCTACTTGACATTTTAGTTGTAATTAACAGGACTTCAAATATTAGCCAACATTAATTAACAATGTAAAATACCTTAAACATGAAGAGTTGTAACAATGCTGAGTAGATTAGGCACATTCATCAACATACCTCATGGTTATTAAAGATTTGTTTCTGAGTACTGCATTATTAAACAGGTTTATTATGTCTCCCACATGAATCTTTGGTTTCTGCTGGATTTGTTCTGCAGATATTACTCCTTCCTGAGGCTGTTGTGGTGTTGAGTACAGGCTCCATGGTCTGCGTATGCAGGGTGAGAGGCTGATCTGAGGTGTGGTTTTGGGAGAAGCAAAGCTGCCTTCTGTTTTTGATTTTGGTTATGTTAGTATTTTATTTTTGTTAAGTCTCAAAGTGAGTGGGGCACGGGAGGGGAGAGCAGAAAGCAGAGAGAATGACCCTTCAGGTGTCCCACAAATGCTATTTCTTTGGGTGTGGTATGCCCAGCCTCTCTATGATAGTGTAAACTTACTTCCAATGAATCCAAGAACTCAGATAAAAGCCTTTCCCAGGTGGTGCTACTTGTGAATTCTATTCACTCATAACGTCAATACCATTAGTTTTCATTCAAGGAGCATGTGTCTAGAATGGCTTTGTGCCTTAGCCGCCCATTGTCTCGTGACATTATGTTACACAGTCCCTGACTTGGACATTTTTTATGAATATTACAATGATTTTCACTTTACCTTTCTTGTAGATACTGGCTGGCTTCTCCCTTGAGCCCTGATCCTACTCCTGAATAGTTCTTTTTGATTAGTGTCTCCAACTACCATGCCTTACTGCTGTGTGTATGTGTGTGTGTGTGTGTGTGTGTGTCTGTAAAGTTGCTCAGTCATGTCCAACTCTTTGCAACCCCATGGACTGTAGCCCAGCAGGCTCCTCTGTCCATGGGATTCTCAGGCAAGAATACTGGAATGTGTTGCCATTTCCTTCTCAAGGGGATCTTCCCAACCGAGGGATCGAACCAGAGTTTCTTAAGTCTCTTGTACTGGCAGGCAAGTTCTTTACCTCTGCGCCCCCTGCGAAGCCCTCTTTCTCCTGTACATTAGCGTGAAAAAAAAAGTCTGAAAGTTCTTGTTTCACTTTTCTTCTAATTGATCTCAATCTTTTTAATCATGTTTTCTTTTCTTCTTTAAGCTATTAACATATTTTTGTTTATTGAATCTGCTGTAGACCTATAATACTGGATTAAAAATCTCCTGTTTTTGCTTTTAATTTCAAATAGTTCTTGCTTTATATTATTTTGATTTATCCTATTATACATATGAACATATTTTAATTCTAACTATAATTTTTTATCAATTACAATGATTTTATTTTGATGCTATTAAAAAACTCAAAACTCTTTTTCTAAATTAATGTTGTTTTTTTGAAATTAAAAAATTGAAGTGGATAAGCATCTAACATTTGACTTTTATTATTTCTAGGTCTTTCTATCTTTGGTGCCCCAAACAATAAATCATGCAGTTAGGTCTGGTCTTTTAAACTAGTCTTAAATTCTGTGACTTGAAGGACCATTTAGGCTGCTTTTATCCATTATTCATTAGATAATATTGATTTGCTTGTATAATATTTATTGTCACTTATCATTCTATTTGACACTTTAAAAATTATAGCTCCTTTTCTTGAGGGTCTTTATTTGAGACTGTTTTATGTTGCTCTACTAACACGATGGATGGAAGTTATTTCATCTTAAAGAACAGAAGTGTTTAAGCACTGCTAGATGATTTAAATATGTTTTCTCATTAGTCCCTTCATCATGTGAAGTCATTAATACTTATTATCTTTAACACAGCAGTCAGTTTAGGACGCCCCATGGCCAGCTCTTTAAGGCCTGATCCGAACCCTGCTGTGAGCATATCACTCCACATAAAGCAAATATGATGGCCATGCGCAATACGTTTTGAGATTTATTACTCCTTATCACCCCTTCCCTGATCCATACCCTTATTTCTTGCCCTATTTGACACATCTCTTCAGGTCCCAAGTCATGCCATCATTTATTATAGGATATGTTTCCCTTCTTCTGGTAAATCAGTTGTAAAGATTCTCTTTCTAATAACTCAGCTTTTGTCTTCTCAAAACCTTTTCTTTCCTGATTACTCTTCTTGGAAGAGTAGCCAGCTTTCTCTAACTTAAGTCCTTAAGAACTTGGCTCCTTGAAGGATGTATTATTCACATTCTCGACACTTTTTCAGTAGTGAAAACAAATCTAATTTCTATTTATTGATCTATCATCTATTAATATTACTTTCTTATACTAACTGATGTTTGATCTACTTTGGCCCCTTTACTGTCTCTGTTATGCTTTTACCATGAATGTGGTAACTATCTAAAGACCAGTAATAACAACACCGAGCTTCCCTGATAGCTCAGTTTGTAAAGAATCCGCCTGCAATGCAGGAGACCCCAGTTTGATTCCTGGGTCAGGAAGATCACCTGGAGAAGGGATTGACTACCCACTCCAGTATTCTTGGGCTTCTCTTGTGGCTCAGCTGGTAAAGAATCCACCTGCAGTACAGGAGAGCTCAGTTTGATCCCTGGGTTGGGAAGACCCCTGGAGAAGGGAAATGCTACCCACTCCAGTATTCTGGCCTGGAGAATTCCATGGACTGTAGAGTCCATGGGGTTGCAAAGAATCGGACAAAACTGAGTGACTTTCACTTTCAATTCACTTTCAATAACGTCAAATTTTGGGGCTCTATTACTCAAGAATTGCTCTAGGTACATCTCTTCTTCAATCACTTAGAATTTTCTTACTAATCAATAGGTCTTGTTCATCATCTCACTGACTTCAAACATTTAACTGGAAAACTGGAGCACAGGAATTGGTGCCCTGTGGCTTTTTCCTTGTCATCTTTCTAGAAGTGGATGTTTATCTTCTCACTGTTTTTTTCTTTACTTTTTTTTTCCTCTATCAATATATGTTATTTTTGTTTGCTGTTCCAATTTGGTTCATTGCGAACAGTAGCAGATCGATTACAATTAATACTAATAATTTGGATATTTTAAACACAAGACACAGTTGATATTTCAACATCTTGTGCCACAGTAATTTGTAATTGCTACAACTACTCATGCCTGTGGCACAGATGAAATAAACCTGTTTCTTCTTTCTATTAATTTTATTAATTAAATAATTTTATTTATTAAACAATAAAGCACATTGAATTATAAGCAAGTGGGATAACTGATTCCACTCTGAGTTTTAAGAAACTGGGCGATCTGTAAGCATCAGTTTTTTTTTTTTTAATTGAAGGATAGTTGATTTACAAGTTGTGCTAATCGCTGCTGTACAGTAAAGTGACTCAGTTTTACACATATACACATTAAAAAAATATTATTTTCCATTATGGTTTATTCCAGGGGCTTCCCTGGTGGCTCAAATGGTAAAGAATCTGCCTACAATGCGGGAGACCTGGGTTCAATCCCTGGGTAGGGAAGATCCCCTGGAGAAGGAAATGGCAATCCACTCCAGTATTCTTTCCTTGAAAATCCCATGGACAGAGGAACTTGGTGGGCTACAGTCCATGGGGTTGCAAAGAGTCAGACATGACTAAATGACTAACACTTTACTTTTTATGGTTTATTCCAGGAGATTGGATATAGCTCCGTGTTCTAACAGTAGGACTTTATTGTTTATCCATTCTAAATGTAGTAAATACATAAATAAATATCAGCTTTTGAGTTAATCATTTTATTTTGAGAGAATGGTAAGTTCATGCGGAGTTGATAGAAGTTATACAGAGATATTTGGTATATCTTTTGCCCTCTTTTCCCTAATGGTAACATTTTTCAAAATTGTACTGTTGGGATTCCCTGGTGGCTCACTGGTAAAGAATCTGCCTTTACCAATGCAGGAGACACCGGTTCGATCTCTGATCCAGGAAGATCCCATGAACCTCAGAGCAACTAAGCCCATGAGCCTCAACTGTTGAGTCTGTGCTCTAAGCCCGGGAGGTGCAACCATTGAGCCCACATGCTGCCACTGCTGAAACCCATGCACCCTAGAACCCGTGCTCTACAAGAGATGCCACCAGTGGGAAACTTGCACACCACAGTGAACAGTACCTCCACTCACCGCAACTAGAGAAATGCCTGCATAGCCAAGGAAGACGCAGTGCAGTAAAAAAAATAACAACAAACACCCAAAAAACTGTACTGTTATGTCAGGACCAAGAAATAGATATGGATGCTGTCAAGATTCAGGCAGTTCCCTCACCACAAGAATCCCTCTTACTCTTTTGTGTCTACCACTGCCCTGCTTCTCACCAGTCGTGGCCCTTCCAGCCCCTGGCCCCAACCCCTGAAAACTATTAACCTCCATTTCCTTAATTTTACTTCAAGAATCTTACATAACTGAAGTTAGACATTTTGAGATTGGATTTTTTTCCTGCCCAGTATAGTTGCCTGGCAATGCATGTAGGTTGTTGCGGGTATTAGTGGTTTGTTCTGTTTCATTGCTGAATAGTATTCCATGATGTGGATGCACACAGTTTGTCTAACTATTCACCCACTGAAGGGCATTTGGGTTATTTTCGTATTTTGGCTATTATAAGTAAAGCTTCTATAAACATTCTTGTTCAGGTTTTTGTGAATATAAGTTTTCATTCCTCTAGGAGGCAGGCCCAACAGTACAATTGCTAAGCCTATGGTAACTGCATTTTGTTGTTCAGTTGCTAAGTCATGTCTGACCCTTTGCGACCTCATGGACTGCAGCACACCAGGCTTCCCTTCCTTCACTGTTTCCTGAAGTTTCCTCAAACTCATGTCCATCGAGTTGGTGATGCCATCCCACCATCTCATCCTCTATCATCCCCTTCTCCTGCTGCCCTCAATCTTTCCCAGAATCAGGGTCTTTTCCAATGAGTCAGTTCCTTGCATCAGGTGGCCAAAATAGTGGAGCTTCAGCCTTAGCATCAGTCCTTCCAATGAATATTCAGTATTGATTTCCTTTGGGATTGACTGGTTTGATCTCCTTGTTGTCCAACCTGCATTTCAGTTTTGTACAAATCAGCCATACAATTGTCCAGAGTGGCTGTGCCATTTTATGTTCCCACCAGCAATGTATCCAGCTGCTCTGCATCTTCACCAGCATTTAATATTGTCATTACCTTTTATTTTAGCCATTTTGAAAAGTAGTAATATCTTTTGATTTTATTTTGCATTTCCCTAGTGGTTAATGATGTTGAACATCTTTTACTGTGTTTATTTACCCTTTGTATATCCTCTTCCATGAAGTGTCTCTTTATGTGTTTTGCTCATTTCCTTGAGGAACTTTTGTCTACTATTGATTTTAAAGAATTCTTTATACATTCTAGACACTAATCTTTTGTCAGATACAAAGTTTGCCTATATCACACACATTTTCTTTCAGTCTATAAATTGTCTGTTATCTCCTTAATGGGATCTTTCACAGAGCAAGAGTTTTTAATTTTGCTGAGGTTAATTTTAATATGTGTCATACTTTTGGTGGAAAGTTTAAGATCTATCTCTTTGTGTAGCCCTAGATTCTGAAGATTTTGTGTTTGATTTTACCTTGAAGTAGTGAAGTAAGTCACTCAGTTGTGTCCGACTCTTTGCAACCCCATGGACACTAGGCTCCTCCGTCCATGGGATTTTCTAGGCAAGAGTACTGGAGTGGGTTGCCATTTCCTTCTCCAGGGAACTTCCCAACCCAGGGATCGAACCCAGGTCTCCCACATTGTAGACAGATGCTTTACCATCTGAGCCACCAGGGAAGTTACCTTAAGATTTTACCCTACTGCATTGTAATAGGAGACTTACTTGCTACACTTTTCTGAACTGAAATCAGTAGTCTTGATTCCAAAGTCATAAACTATGTAAATGAATACATGGATGAATTAGCCATAGTCTCTATATTTGCTGGAGTCTTTAAAATATATTTTTGATGGCTCTAGCATTGTAAAGAAATACAGAGTGCCTCAACTGTAGGTATTGTCGTGAAGGAAGAAGAGCATGGAAAGTTAGTTGCTCTCCATGCCTTATAGTGCTATTAGTAGATTACCAGAATAAGGGACATCCAATAGAAATGTTGAGAAGGAAGCTGAGGTCAGAGGTCATACAGCATGTAGAACATATTTATATCCAGAGATTAAATGGAAGACTTTGGACTCCAGCATCAATGGAGAACTTTTAGCTTGTTCTCCTGAGTGTTTACCATCCTGGATTATGAAATCCACATAACATGACTCATAGTATTAACAAAGGATTATGACACATGAATGGTTAGTAATAGCTGAGAACATTGCTGAGAAATAGACTACCAGAGAAAGATGTCATCACATATGTTGAGTGTTTGGACCTTCTTATAAGCCTGGTCTTTCCAAAGGTCAAAATTATAAAGGTGTGGCTTGCAGCTTCATTATTTCTAAAAAGGGCTTGATTACTTTGAAAATATGTTTGTGGTTCAGGCATAAGTTCACAATGACATCATCAGTAGGGGTGGTTTCCTTTTAGAACCAAAATTTAAAGTACTTTTTTATAGTTAAATAAACATAGAGTCCATGTATAGATTTTAATATGAAACTTAGGGTCATTTTTCAAAGAGTGACAGCAAACATTGTGTTTTTGTTTACTTCTTGTCCTTGATATTTCCTTTCTAAGAAAAACTAGCTAACCAGAAGCACAGCTTTGTATGACGTATTGAAGATTAGATACCTGCTTTCCTGTCTTCTGGCTTTAAGCCCCAGTTTAGTCCCCTGAAAATGTATGTCTATATTGTCATAATCAAAGAAGCAGTGGCAGTCTATGTGGTATCACTTGGCAGATGTTATGAGGCTGCACTAATCCCAACTTTCCTTTACATGGAGCCTGGAATTTTTGCTATCCTTTGAATTAAAGCCTTCTTTCCAGAAGAAATTTTTTTTACAAAGGAAAATAACTTACCAGGGAAGTAGATATTAATATCTTCAAGAGATTCACATAGCCATACCCAGCCATTTCCCTGAGAATATGACCCTCAGGAAGCACAAGCCAGGACAGTTATATTCATGTGGGGCATCTAAAATGCGGGGGTTTCTAGAAAGCTGAGCGCTGAAGAATTGATGCTGTTGAACTGTGGTGTTGGAGAAGACTCTTGAGAGTCCCTTGGACTGCAAGGAGTTCCAACCAAGTCTAACCTAAAGGAAATCAGCCCTGAATATTCATTGGAAGGACTGATGCTGAAGCTGAAACCCAATACTTTGGCCACCTGATGTGAAGAACTGACTCACTAGAAAAGACCCTGATGCTGGGGAAGATTGAAGGCAGGAGAAGGGGACGACAGAGGATGAGATGGTTGGATGACATCACCGACTCAATGGACATGAGTTTGAGTAAGCTCCAGGAGTTGGTGATGGACAGGGAGGCCTGGCGTGCTGCAGTCCCTGAGGTTGCAAACAGTCGGACACAACTGAGCGGCTGAACTGAACTGAACTGATGGTAGCAAAGGTATATTTTATTAAAGGGAGATTTCTGAGAAGCTCAGACTTTCCAAGTGAATCTTTTTCACAAATGCCAACCTATGTATTTTCAAGTTGAATTAAGGAAGTATTGGCATTATAAAAACTAAATAGTATTGGCTTTTAAAAAAGTAAGTTCTACGAAGTATAGAGTACACACCACAAAATGCACATATCCTAAACTTCAATGAACTTTGATACATGTGTACTTATGCCTGTTCAAACGACACAGCAATTAAGATGTAGAATGTTCCCCTCACCTGAGAAAGACCCCTCATAGTCCTTTTCCAGACACCTCCCTTCTTTTGTCTCTGGACAAACACTGTTGTGATTTCTTCATTTTGCTGCCTCTTCTGGTCCTCCACATAAATGGAGTCCTGTAACACTTGCTTTTTGGGTTCTTGCTTCTTTTGCTCAAGATGATGGTTCTGGGACTCAGCCCTGTTGTTGCATGTATCATTAGTTTGATTTCTAGCATTAAGCACTAGTTCCCTGTATGACTGTACCACAGTGTGCTTTTTCTTCCTCTTCTTGATGGATGTTTGGGCTGTTTCCCATCTTTGCCCATTACAAGTAAAACTGCTCTCAGTATGGCCTATTTATGACCATGTTTTCATTTTTCTAAAGTAAACACCCAAGAGTGGAATGGCTGTGTCATAGGTTTACCCTATGTATGTTTAACTTTATAAGATATTGCCAAATAGGTCTCCAAAGGGTTGTACTCTTACAACAACAGGTGAGAGATGCTCTGTATCTTGCCCATGTTTGATATTCTTGGTCTTTTTTGAAAATTTTAGTCTTTCTCCTGCTTATAAATATCTCATGCTAAGTTGCTTCAGTTGTGTCCAATTCTGTGTGACCCTGTGGACTGCAGCCAACCAAGCTCCTCTGTCCACAGAATTCTCCAGGCAAGAATACTGGAGTGGGTTGCCGTTTCCTTCTCCAGGGGATCTTCCCAACCCAGGGATCAAACCTGGGTCTCTTATGTCTCCTGCATTGGCAGTAGGGTTCCTTATTACTAGTATCACTTGAGAAGCCCATGTAGTTGAAATAATCTTCCCGCTCATTAGTAGTAGAAGCGGTAGTGTTAGTTGCTCAGTTGTCTGCAACTCCTTGAGATCACACAGTCTGTAGCCCACCAGGCTCCTCTGTCCATGGGATCCTCCAGGCAAGAATACTGGATTTGGTTGCCATTCCCTTTTCCAGAGGATCTTGCTGACCCAGGGATCAAACTCCCATCTCCTGCATTGCAGGCAGACTCTTTACAGTCTGAGCCACAGGGAAGCCCCACTCACTGTCGTTTAAATTTGCATTTCCTTAATGACTAATGATGTTGAGCACATTTTCTTGTGTGTGTTGGCCAGTCTTATACCTCCTTTTGTGAAGTGTCTGTTCTTTTTGTCCATTTTTTTTAACCCAGTATCTAGGCCTACTTGGAGTTCATTTCTATTGACTGCATTTTTTTTTCTTGAGGGTGAATCACACTTTCCTGTTTCTTTGCAGTACTGCTAACTTTTGAATGAATACAGGACATCCTTGTAGCTACTCCAGATTCTGTCACATTCTTCTGAGAATTAGTGGGATTCTATTTTAGTAGGTAGCTAAACTGACTGGGCTCTAGAGGTAAACTTTTCTCCTACAAGAAATATAACTGCTTGTATCTTTATTCTGTAAGATATATCTTACTACCACATGGGGTTTATACATAACTATGTAACCTAACCTAATATTGAAGTCCATGGTAAAATCAAAGTGTATATATATATATATATATATATATATATATATGAATATATTCTTGGAATTATTTTACCAATATATTTTAAAGGTCCTGCATCTGAGCTAATGAGAAACATTTTTCTTGAAATGTCTTTGATTTTAATACCAGATAATTCTGATCTCATAAAATAAATTGGAAAATATTCTTGTATTTTCTGAAAGGGTTTGTGTATAAGATTGATGTTATTTCTTCCTTAAATTTTCGCAGAATTCACCTGAAAGCCTTGGGGATACGGAGTTTTCTTTGTGGGAAGGTTTTAAATTACAAACACAATTTCTTTAATGAATATAAGGTTATTAAGATTTTATGTCTCCTTCCGTTTGTTGGGTAAGATTTTTTTTATCAAAGGACATGTCTATTTCATCCAAATTGTCAAATTTATTGACATATAGTTGTTAACAATATTCCTTTATTGTTATTTTAATGTCTGTGGGAATTTGTGGTGGTTCCTTCTTTAATTATAGATATTGATAATCTGTTTTTGATTGTTTTCTTGAGCGATATTGCTAGAGGCTTATATCTTTTATTAATCTTTGCAAAAAATCAATTTTTGTCTTGTGAATTTTTTCTATTTTTTTGTTTTTCTTACCATTGTTTTTATTATTTCTTTCTGACTGTCTCTTAGGTTTACTTTTTTTTTCTATTATTTTTAAAGTGACTATTTGGTATGATTTTGAAAAAGCACTAGAGAGATATGTATATGTATGCTTAGGAAATTTGTTAAATAGTTTTGCAATTTTATTCTTGTTATCAGGGATTTCTTTTCAAGTGACCTAATTATTGCTGTAAATTTAATTTTAATTAATTAATACAATAGACATGAATATTTACAATAGAGAAATAATAAGGCATAGAGAAATAATAAGGCATAGAGAAATAATAAGGCAGAAAAGCCTTGTTTTTTGCTCGTCAAATCAAACTCCTAAAAATAGCACTTTAATTTGAAAGTAGTAATATAGTTATGTATTTCAAGCAAGTATACTGCATAGGTCTTTTTTTTTTCATAGTCTCTGCCTTATCAGCCATTATATGTGAAATTTTGTCTGCACCATTGATGTATTGATCATACATGTCACATTATGAAGCACTTTCTCACAATATATTTCTTTTAAAATGTATTTCTCCAATTATCTGACATCACAATGAAGTATGATATGGTTAGGTAGCACATATTTTTTGACTTTTTGTCTTTTTATACTGGTATACATGTATGTTTTTCCAGTTATTATGTAAACTTGTAAGTAAGCCTAATCTTAGAGTAGGTCTCAGTAAATATTTATTGTAATGTTTTTCATTTTAGAGAATTCTCAACGTTTAAAACATTTTAAAATCTGCTTGTTTAGTTTCTAAAGAACAAGCAGAATCTGATTTTAAATGTTAGTGGATCATAAAACATCATTTTTAAAAACTAACAGAACACCATTGAAGTTTTTGTAGTTATTTTTTTCGGTATAATTTTCTCACCGAATTTTGGAAACCATTTGTACTCATATCAGTTAGACATGTACAGGCATGTGCAGTGCTGTGCTTAGTCGCTCAGTCATGTCTGACGCTTTGTGACCTCATGGATGGCAGCCTGCCAGGCTCCTCTGTCCGTGGGAGTTCTCCAGGCAAGAATACTGGAGTGGGTTGCCATGGCCTCCTCCAGGGGATCTTCCCGACCCAGGGGTTGAACCCAGGTCTCCTGCATTGCAGGCAGATTCCTTACCCCTTGAGCCACCAGGGAAGCCCAAGAATACTGGAGTGGGTAGCCTATCCCTTCTCCAGGGTCTCCAGCATTGCAGGCGGATTCTTTACCAGCTGAGCTACCAGGGAAGCCCCATATACAGGCATACCTTGTTTCAATTTGCTTTGCTTTATTGCATTTTTCACAAATTAGAGTAAGTCTGCTAGGGCCATTTTCCCAACACCTTTTGTTCATTTTATGTCTTTGTCACATTTTTGTAATTCATGCTGTATTTCAAACTTCATTTTTATTAATACATTTATTATACTGATCTGTGATCAGTGAGCTTTGATGTTACTATTATAATTGTTTTGGGACTCCATGTACCACATACAAAACAGAGAACTTAATTGATAAATGTTGGGTGTGTTCTGACAACTTCACCAATGGGCTTTTCCCTCATCTTCCTGCCTCTCCTCCAGCAGACATCCCTGTTCCTTGAAACACAACTATAATGAAGTTAAGCCAATTAATAACCCTACAGTAATCTCTAAGTGTTCAAGTGAAAGGAAGAGGTATATGTCTCTTGCTTTAAGTAAAAAGCTAGAAATGATTAAGCTTAGTGAGGAAAGCATGTTGAAAGCCAAGATAAGCTGAAAGCTGGCCCTCTTGTGCCAAACAGTTAGCCAAGCCATGAACAGAAAGAAAAAGTTCTTGAAGGAAATTAAAAGTACTGCTTCAGTGAGCACATGAATGATAAGGAAACAAAACAGCCTTACTGTTCATATGGAGAAAGCTTTAATGGTCTGGTTGGAAGATCAAACGAGCCACAACATTTCCTTAAACCAAAGCCTAATTCGGAGCAATGTGCTAACTCTCTTCACTTCTAGAAGGCTGAAAGAGGTGAGGAAGCTGCAGAAGAAACTTTGAAGCTAGCACACGTTAATTCAGGAAGCTTAAGGAAAGAAGTCGTCCATCAATGTGGCAAGATTTATTGTTGTCTTATTTTAAGAAATTGCCACAACTACCTTCAGTAACCACTGCCGTGATCAGTCAGCAGCCATCAGCATCGTGGCAAGACCTTCCACCAGCAAAAAGATTACAACTCCCTGAAGGCTCAGATGATAGTTAGCATTTTAAAGCAATAAAGTGTTTTTAAATTAAGGAATGTAAATTGTCTTAATTAGGCACAATGCTATCCCATACTTTATTGTTGTTTAGTCACTAAGCCATGCCCTACTCTTTCAAGACCTCATGGGCTGCAGCCTGCCAGACTTCTCTGTCCATGGAATTTCCCATGCAAAAATACTGGAGTAGGTTGCCATTTCCTTTTCCAAGGGATCTTCCTGACCCAGGAATCGAACCCATGTCTCCTGCATTGCAGCTGGAGTCTTTACCACTGAGCCACTAAGCAAGCCCATCACATACTTAATAGGCTACAGTATGTGTCGACATAATTTTATATGCCCTGGAAAATTAAAAAATTCATGTGATTCACTTTATTATTGCGATGAGTGAGTGAGTGAAAGTCGCTCAGTTGTGTCTGACTCTTTGCGACCCCATGGACTATACAGTCCATGGAATTCCCCAGGGCAGAATACTGGAGTGACGGTAGCCTTTCCCTTCTCCAGGGGATCTTCCTAACCCAGTGATTGAACCTAGGTCTCCCACATTGCAGGTGGATTCTTTACCAGCTGAGCCACAAGGGAAGCCCAAGAATACTGGAGTGGATAGCCAATCCCTTCTCTAGGGGATCTTCCCAACCCAGGAATTGAACTGGGGTCTCCTGCATTGCAGACAGATTCTTTATTATTGTACATACACTTTATTCTCTTATTATACACACTTTATTTTGATGGTCTGGAACCATCGAAAATGCTCAGTGTCTTCAAGGTTTGCCTGCCCTACAAAAACTAAGACTTCAAAGATGTTGATAAAGTTGACAATTGGGTAAAAGTGAGTCATTAAACTATTGTTTCTACTTTGGAAAAAGTCTGAAAATTGCTATAATACTAAGCTTAAAAATTTGTTATGAGTATGAAACCAAAGGAAATGGGAAGCTTGTGTCTTATTGAGATTTTTTTAAAGAAAATATTTCTGAACATGGGTAGATCTAGGTTTCATGAATCTATAGCTTATGTAGTCTAGAGGAGGAGGTTCTCTTTAAAAAAAGAATGAAGCTCTTCATGTGAAAATGATTTTATAATACCATTTTCTATAGAAATAATAAGTAATAATTTAGTTTTATTTTTGAAATATCTAATTAATTTTTTGGGTTGGTAGTATGAAAAATCTGCTTTAAGCTTCATAATTCATTATCTGCAATATCATCTATAATTTTAAGGCTGTTTTACTTATTTAAATATTTATTTGAATCTTATTTTGCTTTCCATTTTCAAATTTTGATCTTTGTGCAGCCAAGTTTACCTCTGAACAACAAACAGGAATTAGTGTTTAACTTTTTAAAAGTATATTCTGTATTCTATGAGAACATTTTTAATAAGTTGATTCATAGTAAGTCTAGGCTATTAAAAGTGGACAGTCCTTTGTGTTGTATGTAGTATTTTTTTAGGCAGGATGTCAAAGAAAATAAAAGGTAGATATCCTCATGTGATTTTCTTTTTTTGTAGGAAATCAGTGAAGTTGAAGAGAAATATAAAAAATGAAAAACAAAAATACATGACTTGTTACTATAGTCCAGTGCGATGGTTCACTCTGTTTAGCACTCTCTCTGGAAGACAGCGTAAGAGATTATGTACTCACAATGAAAGGGATGTATCCCTAAATATCCTGTTTTTTACTAAGACCATATTATGGGGGCAATTTTCTACAAATTTAGGTAAAAATTTTAAAATATCTTTTTATAATATTTTTAACCCCTTTATGCAATCATTTCTATTTATTTCTGACCCACTCTGTAGAGTAAAATTTTGATTTGTGGACATGTTTCTTACTGCACATTCTGCACAGTATTAGGGAAATTGCACCGAAGTGCTTTGCACATCTGCCAACACTCTGGCACTGCCTGTTACCTCCATGACTTGACCAGGTTATGCTGTTTCTCTTGGCTCTAGTTTTCTCCTCCACACAATGAGGATATTGAAGCACCTGCTTTGACTCCCCCAAGATTTGCCATGAGAATGAGTGCCATGATGTAGGTTTGATGACACAGTGACTTGTGAAGTGAAATCCAGGTGCTGTCCTTATGGTGATTGTTGTTATTGTCCCCTTATTTGTAGGGCTGTGATCATCTGATTGGCTATGAGAAAATTAATGACTGATAAAAATCTGACTTACGCTTTTGTTCTCTGTTCGAAACCTTCAGATGATTCTGTCTATATTAATGTCTTATTTTAAAAAGTTATTTGGTTAGCTTTAACTTTGTAGGACTCACTTTAACTTGGTAAGACTCACATCCCCAAATAATCATTTGTTCATTCATTCATGGTCTGTACTGATAGTATATTTAATACCAGGTGTTGTGGTAGGCTCTGAGCATTGGAGTGATGAGCAGAAAAATAGGGTTTTGCTCTCTTGGCACTTACAAGTATGGTAGGGAAGTGAGAATTAATCAAAAAATATTTTTTTAAAAACCACAAGGAAAGGAATGTGGTGCTCCTATTCACCTGGCTTGCAGACAAGGATTTCTTAGCCTGAGATACTTAAGCTACAATCCAAAGGAAGAGTAGGAGTTAAGTGGGAAGGAGGGGTCTTATATAATAAATCTACCATCACTCAGCCTGGTAAAAACCTCATGCCTATTGAGAGTTCCAATCTTGAAGCTCTTGAGTGTTCCTGTCCTGTGTTGTCATTCCAATAGCAGGTCTTTTCAAATCTATAAGGTTTAAAAATCTTTTCTGTAGCCCTGAAACATATACATCACTGTATGTAAAATAGTAGGTAGTGGAAGGTTGCTGGATAACACAGGAAGCTCAGCCTGGTGTTCTGCGATAAAAACTTAGAGAATGGGATGGAGGTTGGGAAGGAGGCTCAAGAGGGAGGGGACATATGTATACTTATAGCTGACTCACACTGTTGTATGGCAGAAACCAGGACAACATTGTAAAGCAATTATCCTCCAATTAAAAAAAAAAAATCTCTTTTCTGGGATACAACTGACAGGTCAGAGTTTATTATACTGTATATTTCACTGAGTTCTTTAATTAATCCCAGGCTACTAGTGTTTTAGTAGGTGGGAAAATCTTTGTATCACGAAAAGTATGAAATGAAATCTTACTGAATTACAGTTGGTTAATTAGTAAGGTGGCCATCCATGCAGGGCATAGTTCAGCTTCTTAGAACACATACCAAGTGAGTGTGTGTGTGCTCACTTGTACTGGACTCTGTGATGCCATGGACTGTAGCTTGCCTGTATTCCTCTGTCCATGGAGTTTTCCAGGCAAGAATACTGGAGTGGCTTGCCATTTCCTTCTCCAGGGGATCTTCCCGATGCAGGGATCAAACCTGCACCTCTTTTATCTCCTACCTTGACAGGTGGACTCTCTAACACTGACGCCACCTGGGAACTTGTATACAAATAGCTTATATGCTATTTATAAATAATATTTACATTGTGTATCATTGGAATGTATCCCCTTATTAAGACACTTTGAGAGAGCAAATATTTTAACCTAATTCAAGAAATCCATTATTTTAATAAAATTGCATTATTTAAAGGATAATTGTAGCTGGAAGAAACTCTGCCCCTTCACCCCTAAGCCTGGGTGTGTCCTTGCCCTTGACACGAGAATATGTATAATTACGTGGCCATGCTCTGATATGGCCAGTGGTGGGAGAGCTGCTTACCTAAGGATTTGATGTGCTGAAGAGAATTCTATTTTCAAAACTCTCACTGTTGGTGTTGATGAGAATCAAGATCTGGAGGGCATGGACCTTTACTGAAAGAATAATTTGATGTCTGTTGGAATCTCCAGGAGGCCCAGACCAAACTGCCCTGCCTACAGCAGCGGGGGGTATTTTATTGAAAAAACTCTGTAAAAGTAGGGCCCTGGATCTGAAGGAAAAGAAGGTGTTGGCAAGTTTTCTCTTTAGGGGAAAGGATATTAAAATTTTAAGAACAGAGATTTCTGGTACGTGTGAACTTGCTTTCTATTCTAGATTGTCTCTAAATATTTGCTTTAAATTTATGACTTGTTGGAGGGGTTGAAAATAAGAGTGCAGTCCAACATGGAGCAGAGTGGACCAGAGAGAACAAAGATTTGAGGTCGAAGATACAGATGTAAGAGAAAGGCTGTCTCCTCAAAGCACAGAGCTGAGCACCGAGCTGAGCTCCCTGTGCTTTATAGCAGCTTCCCGCTAGCTGTCTATTTTACATGTGTATATAAAGGCTATGGTTTTTCCCGTGGTCATGTATGGATGTGAGAGTTGGACTGTGAAGAAGGCTGAGCGCCGAAGAATTGATGCTTTTGAACTGTGGTGTTGGAGAAGACTCTTGAGAGTCCCTTGGACTGCCAGGAGATCCAACCAGTCCATTCTAAAGGAGATCAGCCCTGGGATTTCTTTGGAAGGAATGATGCTAAAACTGAAACTCCAGTACTTTGGCCACCTCATGTGAAGAGTTGACTCATTGGAAAAGACTCTGATGCTGGGAGGGATTGGGGGCAGGAGGAGAAGGGGACGACCGAGGATGAGATGGCTGGATGGCATCACTGACTCGATGGACATGAGTCTGAGTGAATTCCGGGAGTTGCTGATGGACAGGGAGGCCTGGCGTGCTGCGATTCATGAGGTCGCAAAGAGTTGGACATGACTGAGTGAGCTGAACTGAACTGATACATGTCAAATTGAAACTCCAATACTTTGGCCACCTGATGCAAAGAACTGACTCATTTGAAAAGACCCTGAGGCTGGGAAAGATTGAAGACAGGAGGAGAAGGGGACGACAGAGGATGAGATGGCTGGATGGCATCACCGACTCAATGGACATGAGTTTGAGTGAACTCTGGGAGTTGGTGATGGACAGGGAGGCCTGGTGTGCTGCGGTCTATGGGGTCACAAAAGGTCGGACATGACTGAGCAACTGAACTGAACTGAACTGAGACATGTCACTGCTGCTCTCTCAATTTGTCCCCCCTCCCCCATCCCCCATCCCATGTCCACAAGTCTGTTCTAAAAAATAAAAACCAAAACCTAAACAAGGCTGTAATTTTCAGACCCTAGGTACTTGGCTTCCTGCCTCTGAATTGTGTGCTGCACTTGGGAACTTTCAGCATCCTCAGCTCCACCTCAGCCTGGGGGCATTCGTCTGGTACCTGCTCTGCCTGGCATTCTTATGCAGACTTAGGGGGTTGGAAACTGAGGCCCTGGAGGAAGTTAGGTGGTGCTCGTTGGTGTGTGTGTAGCAGAGTGGGTGTTGAGTGACAGCTTTCATTCTCTCAGACAGCCTTTCCTCCTAACAGTTCCCAGGAGTGAGGTTTTAATATATTTTTGCAACCACCATTTTCTCTAACTCTAAGCAAAAACAGGCAGAAAACCAATTTTCAGGTTCAGAAACATCCACCAGGGCTGGCATAGCCTTCCTTTTGTTTCCTGACAAATAGCTTGTTGACACTGAAAACAAAAGGTGTATTTCCTGGCACTGCTTCTGGCTTTCCTTTTGACAAGAACCAGCTGCTGTATGGACTGTTCAGCTTCTAGCATTTCAAAGTCCAGTGGGTGGCATTTATGAAGGTTATAAGCATCAGTTATTTATGCTAGGGTTATTATTGGTAATTGTTAATTATATTCAATTTTAGTGGGTAGCTGTGTACACAGGGTCAGATTATGGAAAGAAAAAGGAAAAGCAATGTTTTTTCTGACCTTTACTGAATTCTTTGTCTCACTCCTTGTCTGCCTGGGAACACCTGTTTCATTTAAATCCCTAAAATGACAGTGCAATTAGTGCACACCAGATTAATGGTAGCTGCAGACACATTCCTCCCCCGACCCCCACACACATATTTACACATCCTTTTCCACACATATGTGTGTGTCTTTGTGCCATATATGGGTTAAGACTAGACAGAGATTTTGTTCTTCATTGTATATTTGCCAAATGTGAAAGATAATTTCATTTAAATAGTTTGATTTTATATGGCTTTAAGAGATGTCTATGAATGGATCCTACTTTATTTATTCTAGTATAATCAGAAATAGTATTTCTATCCTATGTATAGTTATTTTTCATAAAACAACACTCTTCCCGTTAAACAGGTTGCTCACTTTTCCTTGGCTAAAGAGCCACTGCTTCCCAGGAGACCCTTGGGAACGACCCTTAGCCAACGACCCTTAGCCAAGGACCCCAACCAGTTTTTGTGAAAACCTTATATACCCTAAGTGTATGTGCCCAAACCCACATCCCCAAATTCCCTGAAACTAGTCTGAACAAAGGAAGAGAAAGATACAATCAAAGTTAACCTGTGATTCATATGCCTTAAGCCTAGGTAGTTAACAGTGGACAATTATCAATAGGCCTGTGGTCATACTCCAATAAGCATAGCTCCTGGTGTTTTGCATTTTCATAAATGTCACTGATAAACATGAGTGAAGTTGATGGGCATTGTTTGTTCTTTAATTAGAAAAAAAAATCTGCTAACAGATCTTGGCCAAATTGCAGTTGAAAAATCTGGATATTGGCTTCAGTCCTAGGGTAGATTATGATCCTCACTCGTTTACTCCTCTCAAAGATGCAATTCAGTGTTTCTCCACATCTCTATTTATTTTGATTACTCTGAGTTTAGAAACGCAAGCAAAACCCTCTGGAATTCCACCTGCCACATACTGCTGCCTACTAAGAGTGATTTTAAAAATGCAATCTCCCTCTTCCTTCCTTTGCTTCTTTTTCTTTCTCTTTTGCACATATCGCCTTTGAACACTGTATAATTACTCATGTATTTTGTTTGTTGCTGTCCTTCCCCATTAGTATGCAAGATCCACAGAGGCAGTGTTGTAGCCACACGTTCCAGGAAACAAACTCACTCAGAAGGACAATGCAGATAGTGGAGCGCAGTTTATTGCACCAGCAGGCCCAAGGCAGAGTCTCCTCTTGGCCAAGGACCCCGACCAGTTTTTGTGAAAACCTTATATACCCTAAGTGTATGTGCCCAAACCCACCTCCCCAAATTCCCTGAAGCTAGTCTGAACAAAGGAAGAGAAAGATACAATCAAAGTTAACCTGTGATTCATATGCCTTAAGCCTAGGTAGTTAACAGTGGACAATTATCAATAGGCCTGTGGTCATACTCCAATAAGCATAATAGAATTTAAGATTCTATTCAGTTACACAGATAATTAGGGTATTCTTTTAGGCAATGGAGAGTCTAGGTATGAGCCCTGGGGTTCTTCCATCCAGGGGGCCTGGTTTTCCAGTTGGTGTGTCATTTCCATAGATACTGGGCATTTAGCTCAAAGTCCACAGTCTGGCCCAGGATGGAGTCCTGCTTTCAAGCTGGAGCCTGCTCTGTCTGTTTCCTCCTTCAGCAGGATTTCATGTTCCTTCCGTTCTCAGCTGTAATTCTACCAGCCTGAACTGTGCATGCACAGAGTAGGTGTTTAGATGAATCCTTGTCACTGTTGAGTGAAAAATGAATGAGTGGATGAATTTTATGCTGGTAGACTGTAGCTATAGCTTTGTCACCAGTTCTTGTGTGAACCTGAAAAAAACCACCTAAACTTATTAAGGAAGATGAGTATTTTCTGTCATAGGTGTCATGGAGAATTTAAAGAAACGATGGATTCATGTCCCAGAAAAATGCATATATTCATTAAAACACGTTTACAGTGAAGTTCAAAGATTCACTCGTGGACCCACGTAAAAATTTCTTTGCAGCTCTGAACTTCTGATCAACTCTCCTGTGTTCCTCCCACAGAAGGATTCATTCTTGTTTCCACACTCCATATTGTCATCTCTTAAATTTGTTCACTAAATAATTTTTAAAGTACAAATCAAAATTTTCTGCCATTTTGCCTCAAACTTAATACTATCTCCCATTTAAAATCTTAAGTGGAATATCTTACCCTCCCAATGAACTTTTAAAATTTTGCTGATGATCTGCTTCTCCCATTGAGTTAGTAGTTTCCACCTGCAATTACCTATAAACATCAAAGAACTGGTTTTCTTGTTTCTTCCTTTAATGGTCCCTCCCCCTTCACTGTTGCCAACCAAACCAACCTGCTCACAGACACCTTGCTGGTTCTTCCGTTGTGCACATGCCCTTGCCCTTCATGTCTTTGGATTTCTCATCTTTCCCAAACCTGTATTCAAAGTGTGTTTTCTTTAAGAAGGCTTCCATCATTGACTCACTGTTAATTGTTCATATCTTTGACAGCACCCCTTGGTGATTAAATGCTCTTTTTGTTTGATCGCTTTCTTTTCGAGTTATTACCCAGTTAAAATGATCTTGTGCCCCTCTGTTGATACTCTAAATTCTCAAAGGAAAAGGAATGCATTCTTCTTTTCCTCTTTTGCTTGCATTCATCTGTTCTTCATATGCTTATGAAGTAAATACAACTGATATATTTCAGCATATAAGCATATAGAAAATTATATCAATATTACCCTGTATGGTAACGAGAAGGTAAAGATACTTTAAAGGTGTTTCCTATCTTTTATATGGAATAAAGAATTCAATGAAAGTGAGGGATGACACAGCGCATCATTTAGTGTTGAAATGATAAGTACCATGGTTGAAAGTTAAACATGAGCCTCTGGTTTTGCTGGTGTCTGTTCTAATAATGGGTACCTGTGCTGTATCAGTCACAAAATATTTTGAATATAATCTCTGACATTTATAAAAAGGATATATATGCTCCTTTTTTTTTTTTTTTTTCTTTTTGTATGAGAAACTTGTTATCCAGAAAATTCAGACTGGCCTGCCAAATCCAATACATGACTGTATGAACCCATCCAGAGCAGGCGCACACAGGGACCACCCACTGATTAGACCCAAACCTTGGGTCTTGTTTTTTTCCATGATGATGGTTCTCAAAGAAAAAGTTATTTTGTAGCTTTTTAAAGAATACTCAATGGTTTAAATAAAGTGGGTTGAGATAAATATCATTCATGACACTGGAAATTAAAATTCTATAAAGTTAAGTGAATTAAAAAGTTCTTTGTAGCTTTCTGTCTTGGAGTGAGAAAGAAAACGATTCATGAAAGAAGGTAACTATTTTTGAGGGGTAGGAAACTAAGTCACTCTGAAATTAGTGACCCATATAACCATTAAAAAGAAACCTTAGCACCTCAAAGCTTATTCATGTAAGAAAGAAATGGGAATGAACATGTGTGATGTTTTGCGAAGTAAAGCATTTCCCCAGGAATTAGAAAATCAGTTTACTTTCTTTGGGTGTGACAAAGATAGAAACCATTTAATGTTTAACGCTTTCAACTCTAACCCATATTCCTCTAGTTTCTAGGACAAGCATTATCACAAATGTACAAAAACAGAGTACATAGGTTAAATTTTTCACTTTTATTTCAGGCTTGATGATTGGAAACACCATCATATATGTACACATTTTGTTTTTATTTTAAAAATATTAACTTTTATTTCCTTTTACTCTGTTGAAATGGTTGCGAAGCAAAAACAGTGTGCCTTGAGACTGAAGGCTTGTCTAAACTTTGTTGTATTCTTCCTAAACTTTTTGTGAGGAACTGTGTACTTTTGATGACTAGACTCAGGGAAGTGGATTCAGGTTACAATCAGATGCTTTCATAAACACGTGGTACTGTACCTTTCTCAGTAGGGAAAGTACCAATTAGTTAACCTTACTTCCTGAGAAAATTCCTTCAAAAGTCCCCTTTCATGATGACTACAAAGGTGAACAATAGCAACAACAAAGCTTTATCAAATGACCCATACAAGGAATTTCCTGGTTTTTCTGTGACTGCAAGTCCTACCTCAGATACCGGATGTGACATTGTGACTTTATCACACACTCTTTTCCTGTGTGCAGCCCTGATATCCCTGAGTTTTGGAGGACAGAAAAGTCAGCTTCATTTTTGGTCTCTACATTCACACAGAACTGTTCCCTTTGGCAGAAGAGAGTGGTTAGATTGAAATCTGTGGTCTGAGCCCAATTAACATTCAAATCTGTGCTGCGACTGGCCCAGAGCAGATAAGGTTTCTTCCTTAAATGCTTTGCCCTCCACGCTCTTTGGCAAGAACAAATAAAAGATTACGTGAAACACAGGCATTAAGTCCAACATTCAGTATAAATCAAAAGACTATATAAAATGCCCACACTGAGATACAATGTGTTAGCTGCTTCATCAGCAAGTATTTATTTAACTGTTCCAAAAAGCATATGTGCTGTTATCAGACTCAGTCGTTATGCCAGGGAGGTCTGCAGCCTCAGGTGAACACAGGGACTAATCTCAAAATAAAAGTACTACTGTGCAGCACTAGCTTTTGTGTGTGTCTTGCCAAACCAGAGGAGTAGTGGCTGAGCACTGAAGGAATGCTAGGGAGGCAGGTTTTAAGTGATGCTACCACCAATAGCGGGAAGAGGATGTGTTTAGCTGGAGCAGAATTGATATAGGGAAGATAAGGCTGAAGAACTGGCTAGTGGCCACATGGAGGTGAGTTAATAAAGGTTTTACTCCATGAGCAAAGGGAAGCCTTAAAACATGTGTTATGTGTATGTACTGGTGAGAGGTACCAGGTCGTGTTTTCTGACGCTTAATCTAGTGGTGGTGGTGAGCAAGTGGGAGAGAGACTGAGCTGATGCACATAAACTTGCAGCCATGGTACTTGGCTCCTTGTGTGTGATCTGGAAGCAGAAGCTATTAAGATTAAAGGTAGCAGTAAAACATTGCCATAGTCCAAATGGTGATGATGCATGGGACAAAGGTTGTGGTGGCGGAAATGGAAAGGAGGGAAAACTAAGAGAATACATTATCAGTAGTATTATTATCTTTTTGTCCTTATCATAATAGGAGAGTGGGGAAAAGTGGCAGGGTTAATTAGTACAAGCCAAGAGGGATGCTGAGCCAAAGGGAAGGGAAGGGGAGGGAAGGGGAAAGGACATGAAAATTACCTGGACCATAGGGAACTTTGATAGAGGCTTTCCTGGCAATGTTACTGAAGCACAGATTAGTGCAGGCAAGTCATATAGAACCTCCATAGCTTAAGGAGTCATGATTCCAAGCCTTAGGTACCATAAATGGCTAAATGTGATTATGAATGTACCCTGCAAACTGTAGGTATTTTGCAAAAATGTTAGTCTTGCTGATTCTCCCAAACCACACTGGTGGGGACAATAGGTGTTTTTTTAATCCATAATAACCTGTGTTACTGTGATGACAGCAATAAAAACATCCTTAACCTGCATTTCACCAGGGGAGTCATCCCCGGGTACTTTCCCATTGGTGGCTATGCCAAGTTGATCTACCCACTTTCTTTTTTGCTATTTTTGGAGAGGATACAATTATTGGTATTAGAGATCTATTTTTTTAGAGTCTAGCTAGCCATCTTTAGGAGAGGCCAACGGCACCCCACTCCAGTACTCTTGCCATGGACGGAGGAGCCTGGTGGGCTGCAGTCCATGGGGTCGCTAAGAGTCGGACACGACTGAGCGACTTCACTTTCACTTTTCACTTTCATGCATTGGAGAAGGAAATGGCAACCCACTCCAGTGTTCTTGCCTGGAGAAGCCCAAGGATGGTGGAGCCTGGTGGGCTGCTGTCTATGGGGTCGCACAGAGTCGGACATGACTGAAGCGACTTAGCAGCAGCAGCCGTCTTTAGAGTTTAAGGCTAGCCATCCTAGTTGTTAGGGAGACATTGGGAAAAGAAATTATTTGTTAAATTTCTAAACATTAGCCAGAAGTTACTGAGGATGAGTGTCCCCTTTTATAAAGATAGGAGGAAATAACCTCCATCTTATTGGAGTTATGAGTGTCTATTTTGTGCCAGTCCGTGAGGCAGCAGGGTGAATAGAATAAGGCTCTAGTAAATGAAATAAGGAAACATTAATGGAGATACCACAAGTATTCACAGGTTTATTTTTCTAAATTTTGATTGATATCTATGTTATTTAGGTGTTAGTTTTCAGTAACACTGCATACATTTTGTTTTTTTTTTTAAAAAGACACATTCTGTCTTTTTTGTAAAATATAGTCCAGTTAATCACACTATAGCTTTAGTTAGTTTAATATATACTTATATAGCTAGCTTAATATATATATATATATACTTATTGCTTTAATTTCATGTAAAGGTGGGCACAATAAAAGACAGAAATGGTATGGACCTAATAGAAGCAGAAGATACTAAGAAGAGGTGGCAAGAATATATGGAACTACACAAAAAAGATCTTCATGACCCAGATAACTATGATGGTGTGATCACTCACCTAGAGCCAGACATCCTGGAATGTGAAATCAAGCGGCCCTTAGGAAGCATCACTATGAACAAAACTAGTGGAGGTGATGGAATTCCAGTTGAGCTATTTCAAATCCTAAAAGATGATGCTGTGAAAGTGCTGCACTCAATATGCCAGCAAATTGGGGAAACACAGCAGTGGCCACAGGACTGGAAAAGGTCAGTTTTCATTCCAGTCCCAAAGAAAGGCAATGCCAAAGAATGTTCAAACTACCGCACAAGTGCAGTCATCTCACATGCTAGTAAAGTAATGCTCAAAATTCTCCAAGTGAGTCTTCAACAGTATGTGAACCAAGAACTTCCAGATGTTCAAGCTGGATTTAGAAAAGACAGAGGAACCAGAGATCAAATTGCCAACATCCGCTGGATCATCGAGAAAGCAAGAGAATTCCAGAAAAACATCTACTTCTGCTTCACTGGCTACACTGAAACCTTTGACCGTGTGGATCACAACAAACTGGAAAATTCTGAAAGAGATGGGAATACCAGACCACCTTACCTGCTTCCTGAGAAATCTGTTAGGTCAAGAAGCTACAGGTAGAATTGGACATGGACTAATAGACTGGTTCCAAATTGGGAAAGGAGTACGTCAAGGCTGTATATTGTCATCCTGCTTATTTAACTCATATACAGAGTACATCATGCAAAATGCCAGACTGGAGGAAGCACAAGCTGTAATCAGATACGCAGATGACACCACCCTTATGGCAGAAAGTGAAGAAGAACTAAAGTGCTTCTTGATGAAAGTGAAAGAGGAGAGTGAAAAAGCTGGCCTAAAACTCAGCATTTAAAAAACTAAGATCATGGCATCCAGTTCCATCACTTCACGGCAAATAAATGGGGAAGCAATGGAAACAGTGAGAGACTTTATTATCTTGGGCTGCAAAATCACTGCAGATGGTGATGGGAGCCTTAAAATTAAAAGACGCTTGGTCCTTGGAAGAAAAGCTTTGACAAACCTAGACAGCATATTAAAAAGCAGAGACATTACTTTGCCGACGAAGCTGCATCTAGTCAAAACTATGGTTTTTCAGTAGTCCTGTATGGATGTGAGAGTTGGACCATAAAGAAGGCTGAGCACTGAAGAACTGATGCTTTTGAACTGTGCTGGAGTTGGAGTTGGTGTTGGAGAAGACTCTTGAGAGTCCCTTGGACTGCAAGGAGATCCAACCAGTCAATCGTAAAGGAAATCAGTGCTGAATATTCATTGGAAGGACTGAGGCTGAAGCTGAAGCTCCAATACTTTTGTCACCTGATGCGAAGAACTGACTCATTGGAAAAGACCCTGATGCTGGGAAAGATTGAAGGCAGGAGAAGGGGACGACAGAGGATGAGATGGTTGCATAGCATCACTGACTTGAGGGACATGAATTTGAGCAAGCTCCAGGAGTTGGTGATGGACAGGGAAGCCTGGCGCACTGCAGTCCATGGGGTTGGAAAGAGTCAGACACAGCTGAGCGACTGAACTGAACTGAACTGACTGCTGTAGTTTGCTTTTTTGGATTAGTGAAATGGACTACTGCCACCTGGTGGCGGCGTGGCCTAGTCAAGACTGGACAGGTGGAACAGAGAAGTCAGTTCAGACACAGAGACCTAAGCTCACGTTCACATGTTCACTTGTGTTCCATCATTTCCTCCAAGCCACCATGTCTAAAAACAAATATATAACTTGTCCCTTCAACCTCTTAAAGTAAGTGCTATTTATTAAGTGTAAATGTGGCCAGGCATTGATCACTTTACACACATGACTGTCCTTAATCTCAAAACAAGACTGCAGGCTAATGATTATTAGTCCCAGGTACAAATGAGGAAATACAGGCATAACTTCGCAGTGAGATGCTGTAGCTCTTACTTCTCACTACACTCTGCCTTCTGATGTGCTGCTGAGTACGTTGTCCTTCTGTGATGCAGTTTTGATACCCTGGTGTCATGTTTGATTTTCTATCTGTTTCACTGCTCATCCATTTTCACTCATTCCATACTCCTTTGAGATTTTTCTATTCTAACAGCCCAAATTTCTAGTCCAGATCTTTATAACGTGCAGTTTTTTGGTAGTATGTACCTGATTGACTTCTTTCAACATTTTTTGTAAATTAATTGTGAAATGATATAACTGCATCTTATTATAAACATCCAAATTACAGAGAAGAATGCGGAATAAAAATAGAAAGTTCTTTGTCATCATTTTTTATCTGTCCCTAATCTCCAAAGAAGTAAGCACATGTAATTTTTGACTTGTTGGCTTTTGGAATATAAATAAAATTATAATATTCCTAGTACTTTGTAATTTACCCTTTTGTATCCAGCAATATGTCTTGCAGATCTTTCTATATCAGGGCTATATAATTTACACACAATAGACACTCAGATGTTTGCAAAATAAATCTTGGATTTCAGCTACATACTCCTTTTGTCTAAAAAAATATTGTATTTTTTCCTCCATTTTCATCTAATTGAAGCATTTTTCTCCAAGGTTATAGGTTACTACGGAGCTCTTCTTTTTGGTTAGTCTTAATCAAGGTCTCTTTCATGGTGGATAAAGCATAGTAATAAAGGTTATTTTCATTAAATATCAATAAAATGCCTATATGTGTGTGTGTAGTGTCATTTTACTGGATAGTTATTCACATGTAAGTGCCAAATCTAGCTTATTCTCCGAGGTGTTATGTAAATTTCTAACCTATTTCCTGTTCCTGTACCTCAGTAGTTCTGCCTTCGGTGTGCATCAGATTTACTGGGGGACAAGTTACTAAAACCCAGGTGGCCGGGCCTCACCTTCAGACTTTCTGATTCAGTAGGTATGATGGAAAGCCTGCAAATTTCTAAGTTTCCATGTGATGCTGACCCACATTTTGAGGATCACGCTCTATAAGACTCTTCTTTGATGTTTTATAACCTTAGGATTTCTTGATTTCTTCTTGGCATTCACTGTTTGCTGCACATAAGAACTACAGCTTACAGAGAGAACTGAAAATGGCTGTGGTGGATGTACTCTTCCGGAATGCGGCCAGCAAGGGCTCTGAAGGCAGAACCGAGGAGGATGACAGTTCTGCCCGAGGCTCAGACCACAAATTAAGGAACAATTTTCACATGTGCAGAGGGTGGAACCCACTATCAGTTGCCCATTAGTCTATACAACAGCATACGCTCTAGTGATCACAATCTATAGCAGAAGCATCATCTTTGAGTATGAAAGATGGCATTATAATGCCACTGCATCCAGAAAACTAGTTTTATTCATTTTCTTCACTTCTTTTAAATATTTATTTGTTTTTTGGCTGTGGTGGGTCTTCATCGCTGCACAGGGGCTTTCTCTAGTTGTGAGGAGTGGGGGCTTCTCTCCAGTTGTGCTTTCTCATTGCACTGGCTTCTCTTGTTGGGGAGCACGGGCTCTAGAGTGTGTGGGTTCAGTAGTTGCAGCACATGAGCACAGTAGTTGCAGTTTCCAGGCCTTTAGAGAACAGGCTCAGTAGTTGTGGCTTGTGGGCTTAGCTGCTCCAATGCACGTGGGATCTTTCCAGACCAGGGATCAAACCGGTGTCCCTTGCATTGTTAAGGCAAATTCTTTTGAACCAACAAGGAAGCCCTATTTTCTTCACTTCTTGATGGTAGCTCAATCAAGTCAAATTCCAGATATTAAGTGAGCTGATACATCCAGTTAAACATTCAGTTCAGTTCAGTTGCTCAGTCGTGTCCGACTCTTTGCGACCCATTGAATCGCAGCACACCAGGCCTCCCTGTCCATCACCAACTCCCGGAGTTCACTCAAACTCACGTCCATTGAGTCAGTGATGCCATCCAGCCATCTCATCCTCTGTCGTCCCCTTCTCCTCCTGCCCTCAATCCCTCCCAGCATCAGAGTCTTTTCCAATGAGTCAACTCTTCGCATGAGGTAGCCAAAGTACTGGTTTCAGCTTTAGCATCATTCCTCCCAAAGAAATTGGGATGGTCATAAAGTTTGTTTGGGTTTTTCCACAAGATGTTATGGGAAGACCTGAACAAACTTTTATGCCAACTTAATAGTTTCATGTATTTCATTGTTATTATCAATTTTTTACTGGTGTGATTTGCCTTGTAAAGTGATTGTCCAAGAATCCAGAATGGGTGAGACAGAAGTTGCTCTCTGCAAATGTAGTAAAATGACCGTATCTTTAACCATTTGATTTACAGAACTGTTTGCTTTTATGTATATTGGGCAGAGAAAACACATCATTTTATAAACTTGATTATCCAAATTACAAATATAATGTGTGCATGTAAAACTTACATAATGGAGTGTTTATTCTTTAGAAAAATGAGATATAGGAGATATAGTTGTATTTCTAAGAATTTAATCTGCAAGATAAATTATAATTCTTATAGAGGTTTACATATTTACATTTGGACCAAACATTTTAATGTTGCTGGATAATTAATGCACTAGAAACCAGGAAAATGTATGGGATTGATCAGTATATTTGATGCATGTTGCTCCTTTGCTTGAAATATTTGTCTGAAGAAATTTTGCCATTGCTGGAAATGGAGTCTAAAAAGAAATTGCCTGAATACTTTAACTATCAGTTCAGTTCAGTCACTCAGTTGTGTCCGACTCTTTGCGACCCTATGGACTGTAGCACACCAGGCTTCCCTGTTCATCACCAACTCCCGGAGCTTGCTCAAATTCATGTCCATCGAGTCAGTGATGCCATCCAACCAACTCATCCTGTGTTGTCCCCTTCTCCTCCTGCCTTCAGTCTTTCCCAGCATCAGGGTCTTTTCCAATGAGTCCGTTCTTCGCATCAAGTGGCCAAAGTATTGAAGCTTCAGCTTCAGCCTCAGTCCTTCCAATGAATATTCAGCACTGATTTCCTTTACGATTGACTGGTTGGATCTCCTTGCAGTCCAAGGGACTCTCAAGAGTCTTCAACACCACAGTTCAAAAGCATCAATTCTTCGGTGCTCAGCTTTCTTTATAGTCCAACTCTCATATCCATACATGACCAGTGGAAAAACCGTAGCCTTGACTAGAAGGACCTTTGTTGACAAAATAACGTCTCTGCTTTTTAATATGCTGTCTAGCTTGGTCGTAACTTTCCTTCCAAGGAGTAAACGTCTTTTAATTTCATGGCTGCAGGCACCATCTGCAGTGATTTTGAAAGTGAAAGTGAAACCATGGACTGTAGCCTACCAGGCTCCTCCCTCCATGGGATTCTCTAGTCAAGAGTACGGGAGTGGGTTGCCATTTCCTTCTCCAGGGGATCTTCCCTGACCCAGGGATCGAACCCAGGTCTCCCACATTCCAGGCAGACGCTTTAACCTCTGAGCCAACAGGGAGCCCCCCAAAATAAAGTCTGTCACTGTTTCCACTATTTCCTCATCTATTTGCCATGAAGTGATAGGACCAGATGCCACGATCTCAGTTTTCTGAATGTTGAGCTTTAAGCCAACTTGTTCGCTCTCCTCTTTCACTTTTACCCAAGAGGTTCTTTAGTTCTTCTTCACTTTCTGCCATAAGGGTGGTGTCATCTGCATATCTGAGGACATTGATATTTCTCCTGGCAATCTTGATTCCAGCTTGTACTTCCTCCAGCCCAGCGTTTCTCATGATGTACTCTGCATAGAAGTTAAATAAGCAGGGTGACAATATACAGCCTTGACGTACTCGTTTTCCTCTTTGGAACCAGTCTGTTGTTCCATGTCCAGTTCTAACTGTTGCTTCCTGACCTGCATATAGGTTTCTCAAGAGGCAGGTCAGGTGGTCTGGTATTCCCATCTCTTTCAGAATTTTCATCATTAGCTGTCACTCAATGGCATTTATCCATAAAAATCTATGTGTTTTTTTAAATGTGTTTGCTTAAACTTTGTATAAATGGCATTATAATGTTATGGATCATTCTTGAACTTCCTTTTGTCCCTCAACAATATATTTGCTTTAACTCCCATATAGTAATCCATTTTATATGCATAATTAAGTTTATGTATCAATTGCCCTGAAGTGGACATTTAGGTTGTTTCCAATTTTCAATGTGAGAATTCTTTAGTAAATGTTCTTGTGGTATATTTCCTTGAGCACGTAGAGTATACAACCTAGAGAGGAAATTAAGTAGTATACAAATATTCAGTTTTACCAGATATTGCCAAATGCTCTCTGAACGGATTGTATCAATTACCTTTCACTAGCATTAGTACTGTATAAAGGTTCTTGTTTCACATTTCCCCCAACGTCTGAATGTGAAAGTTTTCAATTTTCTCCAGCCTGAAAAGTGAAATCACTTCTCATTTTTATATTTAAATATTCTTAATATTCATAATTACTGGCAATAGATAAAAGCTGTACTTCTTTCCTTTCCTTTTTTTTTTTTTACTGGTTATTAGGTTTTTCTTTTCTGTCATCTATCAGGTATACACTATGTCAATTTTTGTCATAGTATATACTGTGTCTTATTTATTGTTTTAGTGAATATATATCTCTATATAATCTGAACAGTAATCTTATTCTTGGTTATATGCTGTGCAAGTAACTTTTCTAGGTCTGTGGCTTATTTTTAAATTTTACTTCATGGCAATCTTGGTGTTGTTAGTTTTTAATAGTGATGCAATAGATGTCATCAGTCTTTCTTTCCCCTTAAGGCTTATATGTCTTATGTCTCTTTTTGTATTGTTGAGGAAAACTTCCCTACTCCAATATCCTCAGAATGTTTTAAAGTTTGCCTTGTATATTAGGTCTTTAATCTATGTAAAATTATTGTGTATGCTGTAAGTAGCATCAATTAATATTTTCATATGGATTATGAATGGTACCAGTATCATTTATTGACTAATCTATACTTCCATCCAGAGAAGGCAATGGAACCCCACTCCAGTACTCTTGCCTGGAAAATCCCATGGATGGAGGAGCCTGGTGGGCTGCAGTTCATGAGGTCGCTAAGAGTCGGACACGACTGAGCGACTTCACTTTCACTCTTCACTTTCATGCATTGGAGAAGGAAATGGCAACCCACTCCAGTGTTCTTGCCTGGAGAAGCCCAGGGACGGGGGAGCCTGGTGGGCTGCCGTCTATGGGGTTGCACGGAGTCGGACACAACTGAAGCGACTTAGCAGCAGCATAGATTCATCCCTAATTTGTATGTTTGGTTCTGTTTGAGTTTTTAATTATGTTCCATTATTCTATTTACTTATTTATGCAGTGATGGAAAAAATAAATTTCTATTTTTCTATGAATTTATTCCATCGCCACCTTGGAACACTTCCAACCAGTTCAGTTCAGTCACTCAGTCGTGTCTGACTCTTTGAGACCCCCTGGACTGCCGCATGCCAGGCCTCGCTGCCCATCACCAAGTCCCGGCGTGTTCAAACTCACGTCCATCGAGGTGGTGATGCCATCAGACCATCTCATCCTCTGCTGTCCCCTTCTCCTCTTGCCTTCAATCTTTCCCAGAAGCAGGGTCTTTTCAAATGAGTCAGTTCTTCACATCAGGTGGCTAAAGTATTGGAGTTTCAGCATCAGTCCTTCCAATGAATATTCAGTCCAACTCTCACATCCATACATGACCACTGGAAAAACCATAGCCTTGACTGGATGGACCTTTGTTGGCAAAGTAATGTTTCTGCTTTTTAATATGCTGTCTAGGTTGGAACATTTCCAAGCCTTTTATAATTTCAGTTGGTCAAACAATAGTCTACGGATATTAATTTGGTTCCCGTTATTGAATCAGTGTGGTAGTCATTAGTGTAGTCCACCCAGTGTTTCCAAGTTTTCTGCCTTCGAGGAAATAGTAGGATTGCATTTTCTCTTTGCACTTAGGCATGAACATACAACTTATTTGTCCAGAGGCTCATTCTTGAGCAGAAGCTTTAAATAGAAGCTCCAGAAGCCAGCCTGTGATTTGCCACAGTTTCCAAGCCTGCCCTCCTGGCCAGTCATGGAAACATGGAGATGGAAATTCTTTGGTAGACACAGAGATGGATGTAGCACAGATGATCTCCAGTGGATGTGCAGCTGAGCAAAAAATAAATCTCTGGTGTCTCTAAACCACTGAGACTTTTGGAGTTGTTCATTGCTCTAACATAATCTGGCATTTCCTGGCTGATATAGTTAATATTATATAATTTGAAATTTGATAATTAGGAAAATGGTAAACAAACATCTTACTTTTGTCTGGAGGTAATTATATTTTAATGTCCTTTTTTATCAACTTCTTCCACTTCTTCTTTCAATTATATCACCTTAGTGCACTCATACTCCCTGATACCTGTGATCTCTTCAAACAATTGGAGCCAATTTTGAGGGCCACTCCCAGCCTGCAGTTCCTCACTCAGCCTGTATCTTTTCCCTCAAGCCTACATTTCCTTTACAGGGCTTATATTTTAAAAGATGATAACCTGGAAAGATAAATGTTTTACCTAAAATCTTTAATGATAAAGATAAAAATTATGACCCCATAGTGAAAGTTTATTCATGAAAATCTGGCTATCTCAGTTTCCTCTTTATCGTACTGGTGCCTACTGACTTGACATAGTCAGTTTCAAGCTGGCTCTGATATTAATATCCATAATTCTTTGTTGGAGTTGATCACATTCTCATTTACTGACTCTTGTAGTTCTAGAATGTAATGGATAAGAGGGTAAAGATAAGAAGTGGAGGGGACACTGAGAAGATGCTACCCAGGCAGAAGTATCTTTTCCATATAATCTTTCCATGGATGAAGGGGCTTCCCTCATATCTCAGTTGGTAAAGAATCCACCTGCAATGCAGCAGACCCCAGCTCAATTCCTGGGTGGGAAGATTGGCTGGAGAAGGGACAGGCTACCCAGTCCAGTATTCTTGGCTTCCTTTGTGGCTTGGCTGGTAAAGAATCCAGCTGCAATGTGGGAGACCTGGGTTCAATCCCTGGGTTGGGACAATCCGCTGGAGAAGGGAAAGGCTACCCACACCAGTATTCTGGCCTGGAGGACTCCATGGACTGTATAATCCATGGGTTGCAAATGGTCAGACATGACTGAGTGACTTTCACTCACTCACTCCATGGATGAAAACTTCCTTCTAAACATGCAAAATCATTTTTACATTACTGGAGGAGTTGACAGCGATGGACGTGGAGAAAGGTGGAAATTAAAGCTCAGAGAGGGACTTCCCTGGTGGTCCAGTGGTTAAGAATCTTGCCTTGCAATCAGGGGACATGGGTTTGATCCCTGGTTGGGAAACTAAAATCCTGTATCTCATATACTATGGACAGCTAAGCCTGTGTGCTGCAAAAAGGAATAATAAAAAGAAGCAGCAGCAGCAGAAAAGCTCAGAAAACTACATTTTTGACTGTTCTCAGTTTGATGCGAAGTATATGAATCCCTGGATTGAAATGTTTGCCTCTTAACAGGTGTTAGGAGAGTTAGTGGACAGTCTGATGGTGATGATGAGCAATTTTGGATCATGGAGCATGGCAGACTTAACCATGCAGTGGTAAGCCCACCTTGGAAGCTTTACATTTGACAGAAAGTGAATACAGTATTTCTCAGACAAAATGCACGTGTGAGAAGGGTTGTCATAGCAGACATCACCCGAATTCCTGTTTTTTAATGTATTGAAGACTCCTGATGAGGATTGAAGACATCCAGAAAAATCATGTCAAGTATCGAAAGCTACCATTTGTACCTGTTATAGTTTCACTGAAGAGTATCAAGCCTCTGTGATATTGAAATACTTTCTTGACAAACTTCTTCCTCCTTAAAAAAAAATGAATGTTGATTGGTTAATTAAAGTTCATCTCTCTCTCTCTTTTTAGATGGTTCTTTGGAGCAATCAAGAGAACAGATGCTGAAAAACAACTATTATATTCAGAAAATCAGACGGGAGCTTTTCTAATCAGAGAAAGTGAAAGTCAGAAAGGCGATTTCGCCCTTTCAGGTATGGGAATTGTTCTGTGTGAATTAAGTATGGATATGAGAGTCTGTAGTCATGTCCTTCTGTGTGAACATGGACATGTTAATTTTAAGTTTGCCTTATTTATCTTCAGAATAGTACCAACAATAAATGTACCGAACCACTCGGGTAATATAAAAATTAGCAAAAAAAATTCTATCTATGGTTAGAAGTATCTGTAAATAGTTTCAAATACATACTCTCTAGGTATGAAATGACAGCCGTATGGATCTGCCTATGTTTTCACACTTTTGCATTATCTACTAGCCTATCCTTCCAGAGAAATGATAAGCAAGAAGCAGAGTCTAAACTTGTCAGAATTGATCTTGCCATAATACATTTTTTTTTTACATTTCATTTGTATTTGCCTGATAAATAGAAAATGAATTGAAATCCTGAATGCCAATGCACTTAATTAACCCATGACATGTAACATTTGGTCAAATGTAGTTTTCTGGCTAAGAGTCAAGTATGTATTTACTTTATAATATCTTAGAAGACAAGAAGCGCAGGGGACCTCAGAGTCATCTTTAAGCATTACAGGTGCTTGTATATTAGGTAGTCATCAGTCAAAAGCTAGATTAAATGTTTTAGATCCTAGCATTAAAAATATAGAAGAAGAATATTTCCATGAGGAAAACACAGGAAAAGTAGGATTACTTGAGTCATATCTTTAAATAATTCCCAGACTACAGTGACTCTTCTGAACACTTTCTAAGTAGAATATTATGGAACAAAACAGCTTTATAGGCTTAGAATAAAATTACAAGGATATTGGCTGTTATGTTCTGAGAATACTCTAGCGCTTGCCTATGGATTTAGGAAGCTTTGTAGGCTCTACTTGGAGACCAGCATATTATTATAGATTCCTTTCCAATGAAGTCAAGCCATTTAGAGTCTTGCAAACAAATTATCTGATTGCTGTATATTCACCCGGGGGCAAGTAAAAGCAGACCTTTATGTTCTGCTGAAAGGGAAATTTTCTCATTAGCCAGAAGGAGGGTGATACAGGAGAAAAATGGGGAAAACTGGTCTTTGATATATCTACATTCAAACAAACAAATGAGTGAACAAGCCAATTGCTGACTTTGATTACCACTAACGATCTTCAGGTATATCAGTCATGAATTTATTTCTTGGTGCAGTTGTCTCCTAATCAGTCTGAATTGATGGCCTTCAATTTTGCTGACAGTTGTGCCACTAAAGGAAGGCAAATAATATTCCTTTTCTATCTCTGTCTTTCCCACATGAGTGTTCCTTCGAAGTATTGTCTTTATTCCACCAGTGGCAATGGTTCGTAGCTGTCAGAGCAGAGCTTCATGAGGAAGCGTGATTTATTGGTGCTGGGGCAGGCGCTGAGAAGCAGCAGCCCAAGGCTGGGGTGGGTGCTAATCGGCTCGTTGTGATCCTTGCACGGCTGTCAGCTCTTGTGAGGTCTGCGTTGATCCGGGGAGAGAGTTAGGGCCGTGACACCTCTCATAATGGCATGACACTAATTAGCTGTGAATTAGAGCGGTGCTTTTGGATATTACATATTATATGTGGTAGCCAGAGAATCTGTCTTCATTAGATGCATGACAGGTAGTTTTAGTGGCCTTTACTGTTATTTGTCATTGGTAGAGAGTTGTTTTTCTGATGAAAAATGTAAAATTCTGACTGCATGTCAACTGGTTCGGCTATTTCTTGACTTCAATCAATTACTCTAAAGGAAATGATTATTGTTATTGCCATTAATATTAATTTGATGTTTGGTGTCCCATAAGCATTTATATTTTTGTTTAAGGCACACTTTCAGAAAAATACACCTTGAGGAATAAAAAATGACTTTCAGTTGAGTTTTTCAGAGAAAACACTGCATTGCACATAGTGCTTTTACTTTAGGTTAACTCTGCATGGGAAAATCTCTAGAGGAGGAGAGGGAGTTCCAGATTCATCCTCAGTGAAACCCTTTCAAGAGCAGATGATACTAGACTGAAAATAGTCGAAAAACGACCACCCTGAAGACATGAGACACAGGGTTCATCACCAATATTCAGGTTGATGCATCTAATAGCTGCTATCATTTTTTATACCATCTATTTCTGGAACAGACGTTTGAGTGCCTACTCTGTGCCAGGCCTTTGTTAAATCGAGGGCATCAAGGAGAGCAAGGCACTGTCTCAGGAGGGTTATAACACGGCTGTCTCGTTGTGAGACGAGAGGGCCAAGTGTAGGAGATGGCATTAGGAAGGTTTCACAGAGGAGGCCGCCTTTGGGTTCAGTTTGTGTCACAAGGTAGCAGAGTGACAGTGATTATTTCTGGCAAGGCCAACGCACAGAGTTGTGACATGTCTGGTGTTATGTGGAATGCAGGGTGGGAACGGGGAAGGATAGAACAGGTGTGTGTGTGTGTGTGTGTGTGTGTGTGTGTGTGTGTGTGTGTGTGTGTATGTAAAGCAGTGATGGAGGAGAGCAGGAATGGCCAAAAATGAGCCTGAAAAGTTGGAGCTGAACTGTTCAGGGCCTTGTACACCAGCATGAGAAGTATGGATCTTTTTCTCTAGGTTCAAATATGGAAGGAGGTGTTGGGTAGAAAATGCCTTGGGCTAAATGTTGGTGGCAGTGTGGAAAGCAGAACAGGCGAACGATTTGTAGGTGATGGTCTGGGGAGAAGGGCTTCCCTGGTGGCTCAGATGGTAAAGAGTCTGCCTGCAGTGCGGGAGACTGGGGTTTGATCCCTGGGTAGGGAAGATCCCCTGGAGAAGGAAATGGCACCCCACTCCAGTATTCATGCCTGGAAAATCCCATGGACAGAGGAGCCTGGTAGGTTATACAGCTCATGCAGTAGCAAAAGTTGGACATGACTGAGCAACTTCATCCACTCTGGAGAGAAATGACAGGTAAACACAGAAGCATCATCACGCTGTCTGAAATCACAGGTGTGAGGCAGCAGAGTCAGTCAGCATCCCATGGAGTGGGGCCTGGGAATCTACAATTAGCCAGCTGCACTGCTGCTTTGCTTGTCCCCAGAAGCCGCACGGCCTCTCTGTTACTCTCCTCTTTTTATAGGGCAAGTGCAGGAGTGGCCTTAGGGCTCTCGAGAGCAGCCTGAGTTTGTGGTTGTTGTTCAGTCGCTAGGCCATGTCTGACTCTTTGTGACCCCATGGATTGCAGCACACCAGGCTTCCCTGTCCTTCCCTCCCAGAGTTTGCTCAGACTCATGTCCATTGCATCGGTGATGCCATCCAACCATCTCATCCTCTGTCTCCCCCTTCTTCTCCTGCCCTCAGTCTTTCCCAGCATCAGGGTTTCTTCCAATAAGTCTGTTCTTTGCATGTGGCCAAAGTATTGGAGTGTCAGCTTCAGAATAAGTCCTTCCAAAGAAAATTCAGGGTTGATTTCCTTTAGGATTGACTGGATTGATCTCCTTGCTGTCCAAAGGACTCTCTTGTCTTCTCCAGCACCACAGTTTGAAAGCATCAATTCTTCAGCGCTCAGCCTTCTTTATGGTCCAACTCTCACATCCATACATGACTACAGGAAAAACTACAGCTCTGACTATATGGACGTTTGTTGGCAAAGTGATATCTCTGGTCTTTAATATGCTTTCTAGGTTTTTCATAGATTTTCTTCCAAGGAGCAAATGTCTTAATTTCACGGTTGCAGTCACCATCCGCAGTGATTTTGGAGCCCAAGAAAATAAAATCTATCACTGTTTCTATGTTTTCCCCGTCAATTTGCTATGAAGTGATGGGACTGGGTGCCATGATCTTAGTTTTTTAAATGTTGAGTTTTAAGCCAGCTTTTCCACTCATCTTCTCCTGTGAGCACACCAAAACTGCAACTAGCTGCAACATCCATCAACAGGAGGACGTTGGAACCCACCAAAAAAGATACTCCATGTCCAAGGACATAGGAGAAGCAGCAATGAGATGGTAGGAGGGCGAAATCACATTAAAATCACCCGCCAGGTGGGCAACCAACAAATGGGAAGAACAATAATACCAAAGAATTTCTCACACTGTTGCAAATGTTCTAGGCCCCACATCAGACTTCCCAGCCTGAGGATCTGGCAAGGGACTGGGAGTCCCCGGGGAATCTGACTTTGAAGGACAGTGGGATTTGATTACAGAACTTCCACAGGACTTGGGGAAACAGAGACTTGTGGAGGGCACAGACGAAACCTTGTGTGCACCAGGAGCCAGGGGAAGGGAGGCTGAGCCAGACCTGCCTGCGAGTGCTTGAGGGTCTCCTGCGGAGGCGTGGGTCGGCGGTGGTCTGCTGTGCGGACAGGGGCACCGGCAGCAGCAGCAGACCTGGGAGGCTTGTGTTGGCATAAGTCCTCTTTAGCTCTGCCATAGAGCCCGTGGACTCCAGGACTGGTTTGCCTTTCCAGGAATGGGTCGCCTCAAGCCAAACAACTAACAGGGAGGGAGCCCAGGCCCCCCCATCAGCAAACTGGATTAAAGGTTTACTGAGCATGACCCTGCCCACTAGAGCAAGACCATTTTCCCCACAGCCAGTCCCTCTCATCAGGAATCTTGCACAGCCTTCTAGCCTGATTTTAGATATCAGCTATTTGCAGGGTGGTTTGGAAAGCCCAGCTCCTCTGGGCTTTGGCACTGTGGGAAATTGTAGCTCCTCTTTTGTGGAAAAGGAAACCATAGGACCTGTCAGAAGTATGATAGAATTCAGGTGCAGCCCTTCTTACTGCTCAAAGGGGGAGGTGGGGGACAGGCCCAGTGGGCCCAGGATCATGCAGTTTAGAAGGAGCTCCTGGGGCTTTTTGCTAGAGAGTCCTGCTTGTCTCTATCAGTGATGGCTTGAGTCAGGGCAGAGGTTTAGCAAATAGAGGATAGGACATGGGGGTGAAAAATTTAAAAGATAAAGCTGACAGGAATTGGTGGCTGATGAGAAATGAGGTAAAATAAGGGAGAATGCATAATCTAGGGTAACTGTGATTGGGGGAAACATGATGAAGTCCATGAGAAGACATACTTGGAGAGAGGAGAGGGAACCAAAGGAAATTAGTTCAGAGGTGTTTGAAGCAATTGCAGGAGGGCATATCTATTTTTTAACTTGTGTCTGCTGAACTGAGAACTCACTGTGATACATCTCCATTACAATGAACACGTAGGTCCCACGGAATGTGCAGCACTTTTATAATAGCACTTTGTGATTGCTCTGAAGCCTGCTATCTACTCTTAGGTAGGTCTCTGCAGCAACATAATTTAATTTTTAAAATAAATATGCTAGAATTTTTAGAACTGATGTATCACACAAATAGCAGAACTGCCTTTATAGAAAGGATATCACACATTATGTGAAAGGCCATAGCTGGGGCAATTTAATATGTTAATATGTTCATTAAGGGCAGCTTCAATACTTGGAAGTGGCCAGAATCACTGGAAGAAATTTCTGAATCATATGTTAAATTTCTGATTAACCTGAGTGATAGCATAGGCTTCCCTGGTGGCTCAGAGGTTAAAGTGTCTGCCTCCAATGCAGGAGACCTGTGTTCGATCCCTGGGTCAGGAAGATCCTCTGGAGAAGGAAATGGCAATCCACTCCAGTATTCTTGCCTGGAGAATCCCGTGGACGGAGAAGCCTAGTAGGTTATAGTCCACGGGGTCGCAAAGAGTCAGACACGACTGAGCAACTTCACCTTACCTTAGTGATACCATGGACTTATAATATGGTAAATATTTCTGCATGCCTTATAAATTCATTCTGAAGGCAATTAAAAAAATAATGCAAACAACAACAGCTTCATTAGGGAAGGAGTGTACCCTTTCATGTTGACCTTGTGTGTATCCTTCACGTTGAACTTACATATTCAAAGATTCATTTAAATTTATGAATTACTCTTTCAGCATAGGTAAAAATGTGCTTTTCAAACTAGGTTATACACTCCTTGAGCCGAAGCGACATACTTTTATTGCTTCTGTTTCATGCTTCTTCTCTATCTCCACAGTTTCTAGAACAGTTTGTAAAGATGGTAGATGCTCCAACACTCACGTATTTACCCTGTCATCTACCAGCAGCAAAGATAAGCAAGGCCATTGACACTTTCTTAAACCTCAGAGGTCTGGACCGTGTAAGATCACAAATAATCCTATGTAGCGACTTAGCAGCAGCAGCAGCAGCTGTGTTTCAGACTTCTTTTAGAAAAAAGACAGCATCTTACCTTAACAAATTAGTTGTTTCCAGGTAATAAGACTTGCAGGGAAGACAGAATTGGAGAAGGATGTCATTGGCATTGTGGCCCTGTATCTCTCTGCCTGGCCCAGAATTCATGCCCAAATTCACTTTTCACTAACCGCTGAGATACCACTATTGCTCCCAAACTTTCTAAGACCTGCTGACTCATTCTAATCTGATGCTGACCAATGGTAAAAGGCTGTGTGTTTCATTATCAGTCCCCCCAGCCTCCATTTAGTTTTCATTTAAAATTAAAGTGGACATAGTGGCCACAAGAGAATGTCAGGAATTCTATTACTATTAGCCATGGATATAAATACAATCGTATATCCCAAGGAGGGGCAAGTAATAATTGGTTGGAAAAAAAGTGCTCCTTCAATTTATTATGCAATGAAATGTCTATGGATTCTAGGAGCATTTTGCTATTGGTTAGAGATGTTTTGCTTTTTAAAAAGTGCACACGGTGCAGAAAAAAAATTCTATGTTAACAATTCCAGTACCTCACATAAAATGTATTAAATTTTAAACATGTTGGTGCCATCTTAGAAAATGCCTTTTAATTAAAATCATAATTTAGTTATGTTCAACTTAATTGCAAATATCATTGCCCATAATAGCAAGTGGTGTTTTTTGGTAAGTAATCATATTATGCCTGTCTTTTCTTAACGTTACTACTGATGAATTATATTTCAGATGTTTTACTCTATACAGTTAAATTAACATTTTATTATGTAGTACATATATCTGTGTTTATGTCTGTACACACACACACACACACACACACACACACACACACAGATACACAGGCAAAACCCATTTCTTTCTAGGCACCCAAATTCAATATGGACTATATTTTTGGATAGTAAGACACTGCCAGATCTGAGGTGTCAAACCAGTTCTTTCTGGATCTTGGGCTTTGATAATATATGAACTTGATGCTCTCAAACTGGGGAAAAGGGGGAAGGATTAGGAGAAGAGTTGAGCAGGGGAATACAAAAGGAGGCATAGATAAGGAAGAATATTTGAGGCATGGTGCTGAGTTTTTGATTGAACAGGAAACTAAGATATCTTGACTTTGGAAATGAAAGTCAGAGACTCACAGGCCTTCCAGTTCCTCCTCCTTACCACCAGCCTTGAGAAAGTTACTTTAGTTTATATCTCAGGGAAATAATAACTAAATAAATGTTTATATTTCAAAGTTACCTGATTCTTCAATAAATTGTCCAAGGAATTTCTTTTTGTTACACTAAGTGGAGAAAACGTGTTATTGAAAAAAAAAACAACAACAAAACTGTAACATTAAGCCTAACGAGAACATTTCACACGGTGTTTACACAAACATGGATGTTGTCTACAATGCTGAATGCTGTATGTCTACCGTTATTTTAAGACCAAAACACCACGCCAGCTTGTACTTTCTGGTCCCCCCTCTTCGCAACTGCAGCCAAGGAGGGCTTTCAATCAAGCATGTGCTCCCTCTAGTGGCATGTCAAGAAATAGCATGCCGTTACGGAAACAATAGAGGTTTTTTAGCTTAGATTTTCTGTTTCCACGACTCATTAATTTATAGAAAGGGGAAGAAGATCTGATTTTTAGTTGAAAAGAAGTTTCTAATTTTAAAATATCTCTATCATCTTGTTCTATAAATAAAACCACATCCAACTTGCAATAATTTTATTAATTTCAAAAAATTGACCAAGCTTTGTATTTTCTTAATGATTCAAGCTATCTATTTTCCGTGTCCTGATAGTTACATAAGATGTGTTCATGATATACAGAGTAAATGAAATAGACACAATCCAATTTAATAAATGAGTAGCTCTAATTTTTAAACATGTATTTCAAATGATACATGTATATTAGCTACTTTATAACTATTTGTCAGCACTGCATCAATCATGAAATCATTTCTAATGCATCTTAGAAACAAGCTTTGCATCAGGTTATTAGATGCTTTGGCATGGGAACTACAAATTAAGAAAGTATTCTGTTGTCTTAAAAGCCTAGCCATGGAAGAGACTAAATTTATTTTCCTATTTGTTTCAGTGGGTCAGGGACCTTCCTTAAATCATCTTTCATAGCTATCTCCTTTTCACCCACAGAAACTTTAAAAAATCTTTTGCCAGAAGTAAAATATGGAGAAAAAAACATGAAAGAAGCAAAAAGTATATTTCTATTTTATGATTTTAGTAAGCATCACTTTCTTTATATCTTTTACGTGTATAATCCTGAACAAAATGATGATCCAAGCCTTAAAGAACTTGTGATTTATTCATTCATTCATCAAATACTTATTTAATGCCTACTATGTGCAGTTGGTATTCAGAAGGCTGGACTACAATGGTAAACAAGACAGTCCCTGCCCTCATGAAGTGTTCCTTCTAGTTGGCAGTGGAGGGGAAATGCCAACTAATTAGAAAAGACGCACTTTTATAGGAAAGGTATCTACTTATTTGTTATGTTAACTCTGGTTTTTACAAGACTAAGCAAATAGTTGAAATCAGGGAAGACATTTTGATTTTCTATACTGAATAATGATGGATTGGAGTAGAAATGAGGATTGCTTTCTTACGCTGGAATTTGAGAGAAATCTGGAAGCAGAATTTTATTCTGAGGTTATCTAGGTTGGGACAGTGAGGTCATCAGAGTGACAGCTGGATTCTCCCATCAACAGTGATAAACTCAGCAGCCTGGCTACAGGGGTTTGGCTTTTTTCTCTTAGTAGCAATGTGGCTTTGGGCAAATCACTTAGCCTCTTTGTGCTTCAGGTTCCTCCTTAGCAAGCAAGCAAGAGAGAGTTAGTTGCTCAGTCGTGTCCAGCTCTTTACGACGCCATGGACTGTAACCTGCCAGGCTCCTCTGTCCAAGGGATTCTCCAGGCAAGAATCCTGGAATGGGTTGCCATTTCCTTCTCTGGGGGATCTTTCCAACCCAGGGATTAAACCAGGGTCTCCGGCCTTGCAGGCAGACTCTTTACTGTGTGAGCCACCAGGGAAGCCCTCTTTAGTAAAATGGAGATTAAAGATAGTATCTACCTCCTGGTGGTGTTATTTGGATTAGATGAGTTAGACGAGTTAATGCATGAAAAGTGCTTAGAATACTGCCTGGCACTAAGCTGGAATGTAAATACATGTTATTGCCTTTAAAATTCAAACCTAAGCCTTTGGAGAGCTTGTACCATGATCCTAGCTTAGTGTCATGGCTTAATGATGGGAATCTGAACCTATCAATATGATCATTGCTGACTGGGATGGCAGGAAGAAGATATTGGCTTTTGTTCTTTGCTCTTTGAAATTTGTGCTGTAACTTCAGCACTTTGCTGTGTTTATTTTGGTAATTTAGGTTGCAAAAAATGAGGGTTGGATACTTTAATAAAGCTGCTATTGGGTGGGAGGTTGCCCAGTAGACGGGGCAGAATCCTAAGCGTCAAGCACTTTACTCCACATACAGCCCACCGTCTTTCCCCGCAGGTGCCTTTGTCATAATGAGTCTTTAGAATTTTCAGATTTTATTTAAATGTTTAAGTTTGTGTCCCAGTTTTCTCTTCTGGAAAGTAGCAGTCATACTTTTTCTCTACCTCATTCGAATGTTATGATGACTATATTTATTTCCTTGTTAGAATGCTAGACATTAGAGAATCTGAACTGGAAAGGACTTTTAAGACACTTATTTTGTAATTGATGGAATTGGAGACAAGCAGAGTAAGTTGCTCATCAAAGGTAACCTAACTAGATCTGAGCATAGCTAGTTCCGAAATTGGATCTTTGGGCAGCTTTGGAATCTTGTTCAGAAGTCACATTGCTTTCTTTAAAATGTCCTGTATCAATCAGATTTTGATCCTGGATCTCAGTGGTTTACTCATGTGACATGTTGCTTGGTCACGCTCGGTTAGATTCTGTCCCAGATAGAAAGCCTAGGTTTATTTCCATATAGCTTTCATTCTGGGACTTAGGTCAAAGGAGTAGCCACTGTCCCAGGTATGGCACTCTCCTGGTGGAGAGCAGAAGATTGAAGGGGCAAGGTGGGAGGAGACCTACTCTTCAGAGTCTTTACAGCTTTTGCTGGGATGTGCCATATGTTGTTTGCCCCCACTCCATAGCAAGTCACACACCCACATCCTGTCAAAGGGATGGGGAAGGATGCTGCACCTATTAGAAGCCAAGAGAGAATGATTGATTCACTGGCCTCACGTCTCACGTAATTGTGGTATGTGTGCATGCTCAGTCGCTTAGTCATATCCAACTCGTTGTGACTCTATGGCCTATAGCCCACCAGGCTCCTCTGTCCCTGGAATTCTCCAGGCAAGAATACTGAAGTGGGTTGCCATTTCCTTCTCCAGGGGATCATCCTGACCCAGGGATTGAACCCATGTCTCTTACATCTCCTGCACTGGCAGGCGAGCTCTTTACCACTAGCGCCTCCAATTAAATGCTATCAAAGGGCTCAAAAGCCAGTAGGAGAGGTCCAGTGTAAATACGCAGGAGCAACACTGTGGAATGAGTTCAATAGCAGAAGTCTACTAACAGTGGGATATGAAGGACCAAGTGAGTCACTTTGCTTGCTCAGGTCTGGAGGCTTAACCGAGGAGGAGAGCCTGAGCTGGACCTTGAAAAATGAACTTGTTTCTAATATGTAAATAGAACAATATTCTAGTTGGAGTAAATAGTTCGTGCAAATGCACAGAAACAGGAAACATCATGGTGCCTTCCAGAAACTACCAGTAAGTGTTTAAACCTTGAGGGTAGGGTGCAGAAGAGAATTCTGTTACGGTATATGACCATTAGACAATGGGGCAGACTTGAAGAGCTTTAAAAAGGAGAATCATAAATTCAGATCTGGGTTTTAGAAGGTGACTCTGGTGACTGTGGAAGATGGACAGAAATGTTGGAGACAGGGAAAGCAGTGGCCCAGAAGAGAGAAACTGAGAGGACACGCCATAGGGTGATGGTAATGGGGAGTACAAAGAGATAGGATATAATGCTCAGTTGGAGATGAGAAATCAGGAAGGCAGAGGAGTCAGGGGGTGATCCTTGAATCTCTAGCTTTGCTGTCTGGGTTTCAGGATGGCAATGCTATTCGCTGAGAGAATATTCAAGTGGGGAGGAAACTGGGGAATAAGATCATGGGATTTAAAGTTGTGACTTGGTACATCTGAGGTGCCCGCAAGGGTCTGGAAGGTGCATTGGAGAGAGAGTGGGGAGTCATCGTACTTTTAGTCCAGTCAGCTGAAGCTGCGTGTCTGCAGCGTTACCAAGGATAGTTGTGAGAGCTGAGGTGGTGGTCCAGGTCAGAACCAACACAGAAGGAGAAGATGTAGGCAGAGACGACTCAGAACTGGTAAGAATAAGACAAGTGAAATCACAGCATTAGATGGAAGAATGTTCATCCTATGTTTCCCTTAAAAGGTGTCAGTTGCAGAAATAGACCTTCTCTGTAGCATTATCCTCATCTCAGGATTAAATAGTACCCATAAGCCTACTTGCTCTCAGAGCTGTGAGCAGTGACTTGTGAGAGTAGCCTAAAAATACTCGCTGTTTGGCAATAGAAGGAGACAGTTGGTGGAGGGATTAAGTGTGTGGTGTGGGATTCAGCATTTTCTTGCCTGGTTTCGACTCACAGAATGAATATTTACCTGCTTTGTATCCAGGGGAAATTTACTTAATCTCCCATTACTTTGTTTTCTCCTCTGTAAAACAATGAAGAAATATCCACATCCCTTAGGGTTGGTATGAGAATTAAATAAAATACGACATAAAAAGGCACTTGGCACAGTGCTTGCTTAAGGCGGGTGCTCAATAAAAATCCAATTGGTTTTATGTTTGTGCGTAAAGAGTACCACCTTTTGCACAGGAAGATGAAGGTGTTGACCTCCCTTGCATTGAAACATGTACTTTGAACTCTTTTTCTGGGGATAGTGATGAATCATGGTGAGTATCCGTGGTTGTTCACCTGATTCATACCTGAACTAGTAAGAGGCATTAGGAAGATGGTTGGCCAGCCTTCCAAAAGCAGCCTATGACTAGGAGATGGTTTGTCTCTATGTGACATGTTTACTTGAACATGACCAGAGCTGTGTTTGCCACCAGCTATGACAAATGAAGCCAAATCTAAACAGACTTGTGTACACTTCACCTAATACTTGTCTGAAATAAACAGCAGGAACACATCTTTTATCAAGGGTCCTCATTGGGTATGGAGAATGAGAGCTCTCTGCTTTTGGAAATGCAAAGGAATAATGAGCAAATGACCAAAAGTTGTCTTGCATATGTGAAAACAATGAAAAATGGAAGGAGACAGTATTCTGCTTTGAAAATCAATTAGTTAATACATGAGAAGGTCCTTTGTATTTTCCCAAGGAGGTAAACATTCATTTCAAAGTGTTTCAGTTATCCTTCATTACATTTCTCCATGACTTTCATCATTCTGTTCGATATGTCTGCTACTTACTGAGATGGGGTGCAAGGAAGGAGAAGAGGGATTCAGGGCTTGAGTTCTCCATCACAGAGAAGGCTTCCTGAGAGTTTGGGGGTGAGTTTGGTAGGGAAGATAAAGGTGGTATTCTAAAAGTCCTCAAACATTCCTCTAAGAAATCAGTCAATTATTTCTTGAAAAAAAGAGAAACAAAACAGGAAACAGGAAATAAATTGTTAAAGGTTTCTACTATTTCTACTGTCATTAACAGGACACCCTAGATGACTAGATTTGGATTCCAGCCCTGCAAACTACTAGCAGTTTATTTTGCAATTCGAGGTTCATCAGTAAAAGAGGGATTTAGACTCAGTCATACGTAAAATTTCTTGCCTTTCACGTATCATGTTTTCCTTTTTTTGATAGACTAGTAGAATTTGCAAAAACTGTCTAGACTAACTGCTTTTTCCAAGAAATCCCTTATAATTTTAACTTTCTAAGTGGAGCATTAAACCTCCCAGAAACCCCAGAGAACCAGCCTGTTCCAGTGTGGAGCAATTCATTTAATTAGAAATTCTTTCTTATGTCTGGCAGATATGCCATTTTATTTGATTATATATCATTTCATTTGATTATATATCATTTCATTTGTGAATGTGTTTACTTCTACAAAAGCTTTCAAGTTGGCTTACATTGCTGAAACAGAGCTAAACATAAAAAAAGCAAACATTTAAAAAAAAACATAAAATACAACTAAACATTAAAAAAGACAAATCAATGAAAAAGAACAGAGAAATAGATCTTGCTGAGCTTCTAATGGGAGATAATTACCACAATTTAGAAATCAGTTTAGCTTGGGGTTCTCTTGCAGTTAAGGCAGAAATGGAACCATATTGTGCTTCTCACTGGGTTATGTGAGAAGAGATGCATTATGATTTTAAGTGTCAAGTTCAAAGAGAAATGAGTTCATAGAGGTCTTTATATAAAGAATATCAAGTATCTTAATAGCCAGTCTTGAATAATGTGTGTGGACATTGTCTCAGGTGGTTAATTATGTTGCCTCTCTATAAAGTGGGAAGCATTATGCGTATGCTTTTATTTTAAATTCACTATACTTTTATTACAGTTGGTTTGAAAAAACAGAATGAGTAAAATATTCACGAATCTGCCAATCTAGCACAACTATTATCCTGTTGGCAAATTAAATCATCTTAGCCCTCATGCGATTACGGTTTTCACAAGGAACCTCAGCTGGGTTTCTTCAGCAGGAAAGGACCCCGGGACATAGCAGCAGCCAAATGTATCCTCATGTTTGCAATTATACTCTTAATTTTTTACCCCACTTATTACACTGAACACATTATATATTTTTCTTGTTACTATATAATTTTTATGATTTTATTTTTAATTCTCAATTTTAAGATTTGCTGCAATTTACCAGTCATTTCATGCTATAAAAATGTTGCATAAATATCCTTACACTTATTGCTTTCCCTATTTTGGATGATGAACAGTGTTTAGTTTCCCATACAATGCTTTCATTGAATTTCAAGTTGGAAATTGGCTCACCTTAGTGGACAGTCTAATAACCAGCCCTTTGCAATGTGTAGATGTATTTAGTCTTAAGAATGTTGATGGTGATATTGCTTATTACATTTTCTGTGTTTTTCTTTATGAGAACTCATGCGAGAGATTTCTCTCATTTCAGTACAGAAATCATGTGTTTTTTTGAATCAGAATTTATTAATATTTTCTTCAGGGAATCAGGTAACTGAATGATTTTCCCTCACGGCTGTGAGCTGTCAAAAATGCAGAGAGCCAAATCTTTGGTGCATATCTAGCAAACATGAATGGAATGGAAATCTAAAGAATACCTTACATACAGTATACCAGCCTTGTTTCTGGAGTCATCATCCTTTTCTTTCCTTTTTGTCCTATTTCCTTCATCCACTTCCCTTAAATTTTATTCTATTTTGATGATTTATGCAAGCTTTTGGAGCTTTCTGGAACAAAGCAGAGATATAACTAAATAAATACATGTAAATACTTGAATTATTTCCTTAGGGTAAGTTTTGAAAAGTAGTGGCTTTCATGTCACATTAAATCTTAACCCAGTGAAAAATTTTCTGTAGGAAACTGAGATAATATAATCCATGGATGTAAATTCCTGGTGATTTATTGCCAATGTAATACTAAGTGAGAAGTTAGAGTCCTGAGAGGAATAAAGAGTCAGATTGTTTCCCAGAGACTTTCTGTGCAATATCAGTTCAGTTCAGTTCAGTTCAGTCGCTCAGTCATGTCTGACTCTGCGACCCCATGGACTGCAGCACACCTGTCCATCGCCAACAGGCGACGTTGAGCTTACTCAAAGTTTAAGCTGACTCAAACTTTTACTTACAAGTTTGAGCTTACTCAAACTCATGGCCATCGAGTCAGTGATGCCATCCAACCATCTCATCCTCTGTCATCCCCTTCTCCTCCCACCTTCAATCTTTCCTAGCATCGGGGTCTTTTCCAATGAGTCATTTCTTCGCATCCGGTGGCCTAAGTATTAGAGTTTCAGCTTCAGCATCATGTCTCTAGCTCTGTGCAATATCAGAGGCTGCGAATGCTCTTTTCATGTAAAACTGTGGTAGATGTTTTTAAATTAAATTATGACAAAACATTGATTGCTATAATTATGTATTAATTAAAGTGATGCTCATCTTCATATGATATCATAGGTATAAACAACAAAGTTGATTATTTTGTTCTGAAAATTTAAGAGGCATCTTTGACGGGGGATTGGCCTGCGTTTGTAAGGAATTAGACCATATAGGTCTTGAAGATAAGACCAGTGGTTTTCTCAAAAATATTCTAAGTATTTGGACAGACATGTGATTCAGGCTCATGGATTTCTATGCTATATAATATGGAAGAGGCAGTTGATTTTTGCCTATAAGTATAATTGTTTAGATTGTCTTTGACTAAAAAGTATGTCAACAGGTTTCCTGGACCAGTAACAATGCTGGAAGACCTCAGGACTTGAGAGCTATCAGATGTATCCTCAAATAGCTTTTCTCAAAAAATTCTTAGTTCAATTCAGTTCAGTTCAGTCGCTCAGCTGTGTCCGACTCTTTGCGACCCATTGAATCGCAGCACACCAGGCCTCCCTGTCCATCACCAACTCCTGGAGTTCACTCAGACTCACGTCCATCGAGTCAGTGATGCCATCCAGCCATCTCATCCTCTGTCATCCCCTTCTCCTCCTGCCCCCAATCCCTCCCAGCATCAGAGGCTTTTCCAATGAGTCAACTCTTGGCATGAGGTGGCCAAAGTACTGGAGTTTCAGCTTTAGCATCATTCCTTCCAAAGAAATCCCAGGGCTGATCTCCTTCAGAATGGACTGGTTGGATCTCCTTGCAGTCCAAGGGACTCTCAAGAGTCTTCTCCAACACCACAGTTCAAAAGCATCAATTCTTCGGCGCTCAGCCTTCTTCACAGTCCAGCTCTCACATGCATACATGACCACAGGAAAAACCATAGCCTTGACTAGAATCCTTAACTGGAGTATAATTGGTTTACAATGTTGTTTTGGCTTCTGCCGTACAACAGCGGGACTCAACCATAAGTATACATATGCCCCGTCCCTCTTGAACCTCCCTCCCATGCCCCACCCTTCAAGTAGCTTTTTTTAGTAAGTTGTTGAGTCACCTAATATAGATATTCTCTTAAAGAGTCTTCACTTAACCCAACAGTTTAGTAGTCAGACTTACTGACTGATGTTCATAGCTCACTGGATATGCCTTGCAGGGAGGCAGGTGACCTTGGGTCACCTGACCACATGCAGTTTTATACATGAAAAGAGTCGAATCCATTTGTTCTCTTTGGTTTTGGTGGATTTTTTTTTTTTTCACCAAAAAAGAACATTTCTTCTACATGATGCCACTTTAATATTTTTAGATAGCTGTATCAATACTTTGTTCTTTCAAAACTACTCGTCCTGGAATTCTACTCTGTTTGCTGTAGAACAAAATACAGTGCAAAACGGATGTTTGTTTTGGATTCTGTTTTAATGGGAGCATCCCTGATAGCTCAGTTGGTAAAGAATCCGCCTGAAATGTAGGAGACCCCAGTTTGATTCCTGGGTCGGGAAGATCTGGGGGAGAAGGGATAGGCTACCCACTCCAGTATTCTTGGGCTTCCCCTGTGGCTCAGCTGGTAAAGAATCTGCCTGCAATGCGGGAGACCGGGGTTCGATCCCTGGGTTGGGAAGATCCCCTGGAGAAGGGAAAGGCTACCCTCTCCAGTATTCTGGCCTGGAGACTTCCATGGACTGTCTAGCCCATGGGGTCGCAAAGAGTTGGACATGACTGAGTTTCACTACTTTCACTTCTGTTTTAATGGGGGATTCAGTATAATGACTCAAATATTATTTACTTACTGGTGTAGAACTATCTTGACATAATTTCTGAAGCAATGGCATAGTAGGTGTTATAATGAGTGTAATAGTTTTGAAAAGTACAAACCAACCTACTAAAGAGAAACCAAATGAACAGGGGTTTGCATGTGTAGAAGTTCTCTCACATGAATTTATAGCAGCTTCTTTACTTAATATGTTTGGTAGCCACTATGGTCTGTAGTCATTATTGTGCAAAGAGTGGAAAATTTTACTTTGGAAGTAGCTCTCTTTCGTTGACAATGCTATTTGATAATACTGATATTCTAATATAGTATTCACACATTGGACGTTTAGAAATATCTATCATCCTTTGTGAATAATGACACTCAAACTACCCCTGTGGGAGTATATAGATAAGATCATTATTTTCATTTTCTAGATAAGGAAACTGAAATGAAATTCTTTGCCGAGGGTCAAAGAACAAATCACTGGCAGAATAAGATTAGAGGAGTGAGTTCTTGATTTTCAATCATTTGCTCAATCATCTAAGTCACATTGTTTTACTCAGTATGAGAGCAGATTATTATCAGTCAGTAGGAATAAGGCTGTGCTCAGATGATGCCAGAAGACCAGCTGAAAAATGAAAATCTGCTCACTCAACCATTTGTTTATCTGCAAAATGCCAAACTGCTCATTATACTGATATTTTTCACTAAGCCTAATAAGTTGTCCTCATGTCTTGCAGACACAGCCTCTAACTTAATGTTTATACTGCATTCTACAGTTAATTTCTGGAGGCTCTGTCTTTTAAAAACTTAATTTTGGAATATCAGAATTATTTAATATGTTCTGAATATGTTAGTCATGGTAAATTGAGGAAAAAAACTCTTTGAAAGTGTTTTTTGATGAAATATCACTCCTTTGTGCAGTGGTAAACAAACACCTTTTCTAACATGCGAGACTAAAATAAGATCTCACCATTAGGAGAAAACCGGGCTTCCATAACTGCCACCAACTCCTTGTAAATGCATTTGGGCCTGGCATATGCGACTGAAATCATAAGACTGCATCTATATCACATGGATTTCTGCACAATCAGGTACCTTGGTTGTGAAGGTGGCCAAAAAAAAAAAAATATAATCAGGTGACCAGTGTTACGATCTCTATAGAAGGGCGTGGGCAGAAATAGCTGATTTCTTTCAATGTTCAATAAGCCTTTATTGTACTCTGCATACATGCTTACCTGCATCGTGCAATATATCCTAATTCTTGGACATGTTCTGGTAGATAAATCAGTTGACAGGTGAAACATTTTCCCCTGGGTCAAACAGTATACATGCAAGTCAAGATGCAAGCTTAGGATGTCTGGCCTTCTAGTAGCTCAGTTCATTCAACTGTGCTTCTCCTGGGTTTGTTGATGGATGATTCCATTGTGTATAGCTAGCCTTGTATGTTTTGCAGTTAAACTACTAAAATACTTTAACTAGTCTGAACTCATAGTAATTCACAATAAGTATGGCATAAGCATTATCATTCACTTATAGCCTGTAGAATGTAGAATAGGTTTGGTTCAATAAAAAAGATCACGGTGAACTAGAACAGGAATAGAAAATTCATTTTTCCTTGGTTCTGAGATCTTCTGAATTCAATCTTTATTAGGAATGGACAATTTACAAATGTGTGGACCCATTACTAACAAATTAAAACCACTTTAAGAAAACAACATGAATTTTGAATTTGATTACTCAGGACTATAACATTAAAAGTGCTTTCATCCTAACCCAGTGTATTGAATTTACCTTAGGTGGCTTCTGTGATCTAATTTTAAAATATATATATGCATATGTGTATGTATATATATATGTATGTGTGTGTATATATATATATATCTTTTAGTCTTGCCTAGACTGAAAGCTTGAATGAGCTATACATAAATCATCTGTGATGTTGATCAGAGATGAAGTACATATCCTGTGTTATTGCAAAACTTAAAAAATTAGATATAAACATGAATGATTGTCTTTTAATGGTATTTATACACTGGGGTTAGGTTTGTTTTCCTCTATTTAAAAATAAAATTCTGGGGAAGTCTTGACTTCAAAGTATTGACATTTGTAAAATTTGTTGCTGTTGTTGTTTAGTTACTAAGGCGTGTCCGACACTTTGCCACCCCACAGACTGCAGCATGCCAGGCTTCCCTGTCCTTCACTATCTCCGGGAGTTTGCTCAAATTCATGTCTGTTGAATCAGTAATGCTAACTATTTAATTTTGCAGCAGAAGCTTACATTTTATTTCAAATCTAAAAGTTAGTGACATCGTTCATTCAACCAGCAAATATTTGTATTAGTTGTTACTCTGTGTCAGGCTCTAAGTAGGTATTAGTTCATGACACAGAGACCCTGTAATTCACAGAGCCAGCTCTACTGAGATAAATCCACCATCACAATTAACCTGGGTGATGTGGGAGAAAGGAGCTGGAAGGGTACATGCAAGAGGGTGATGGGAGGAGACTGGTTCTGAGGATTTAAATTGAGACCCGAAGAAGATCTGGCTTTTAGACAATTCATGGGAAAACCATTCAAGGGGTATTTAAGGTAAGGTGAGAATGACTTTTTCTTTTGGTAACGTGTAGTTTTCACAATTTGTAGTTTTCTGAAAGGACTACAAAAAGAAATGAGAATTCAGAAAGAGAAAGCAACAGTTATTAGAAATGTTGGAACATTAAGGTAGAAACGTTTGGAAATTTTGAAATTTTTTAAAGCCTGCTCTTTTATTTTAATGTTGAAGAAATGGAGGTTCAGTGACATTGCCGTGTTTTGGTCACATACTAGTTAGAAAATATTGGTTTTTACAGTTGAGAGTTTAAATTTTAAACTATAAATAGTTGGTAAACATTTACTTAGGTTTTCTCTATAATCAATAGCAATTGCCAAAGCCATATCAATCATTGGGATTTGCATCCCTTGTTGAGAAAATCACGAGTATTTTGACCCTTCAGTCATCTGTTGACTTTAGTCTCTGGCTTAGAAGTCGCTAGGCCTTTTGTGATGCATTAAAAGATAATTCTTAAGTTTAATTTCCATGTAGTCCATTTTAGTTTGGAGCCAGATATGGTCCATCTTGATTAAAAAATAATTTTTTAATTGGAAAAAATGGTGATGCTTCCTATCACTTCCAGTTAGAGACATATTGCTTTGCTAGACACTTCAGCTATAATTTATGTACTGTACTTTTTGATAAATGGCAACTGGAATTTTCAGGCCAATATTTATATAAATTGCAGGAATAATTTATAATGTAGCTACCTACTTCTAATATTTATTATTGCTTTGTGGAGAAATACATTGAGGCTAATATTGTTTACATCTCTCTTTTTTTTTTAGCTTTTTAATCCATATACAGAAATCTGCATAAGGGTAGTTTTATATCCTAATAAAACCCCTCTATTTGGTGATGATTATTTAAGGCAATTAACATTGCCTCAAGAGTTATAGTCAAAGGGAATGGTAACTTGACAGATCAGAGTACAAGAATGTGTTCTAGACACTTAAAAAATTATGATTTAAGAACTTTATGTTATTTTTGGAAGAGCTAAATGTTTGCCTGCCCTCTGCGTTTAATATAAAGAACTGAAAGTAAAATATTTTCATGTATGCAGATTATATGATTTTTTCAGTTTTATTGAGGTTTAATTGACAAAAAGATATTTAAGTGTACAACATGATGATTTGAAATACATATACATCATGAAAGGATTCCCTCTCCCTACATCGAGTTAATTAAAATGTTTGTCACCTCATATATTTCTCTTTCTTTTTGGTGAGAACATGTGACAATTACTCTCAGCAAATTTCACCTATGTAATATAGTGTTATCCCCTACCATGTTATATACCAGATGTTTAGACCTTATTCATCTTACAGCTGAAATTTTATTCCCTTTTATCAGTTCCTCTCTATTCCTATTCCTCCCATCCCACCCCAGGCAGCCATTTGTCTGTTTCTATAAGTTCATTTTTTAAAAATTCCACATATAAATGATGCTATACAGTGTTTGTCTTCCTGTGTCTTATTTTACTTAGCACAGTGGCCTCCAGTTTCATTCATTGTTGCAAATGACAGGATTTCCTTTTTTTTAATTTTTAAAGGCTAAATATTGTTTTTCTCTGTCTCTCCTTCCTTCCCTTCCTATGTCTATATCTATATATCTATACATAGATTTTGTTTCCTGAGAGCACTTCTATTTCAGTGTCCATGTAATATAATTTAATGGGAGAAAATTGTCCTTTGTCTCTGTACCAGAAAGAACTGTTTCTAAATATCTTTTGTGATTTTATCTTATGAACACTGTGATTTCTGAAACCATTTCCTTCTTTACATTGCTAGAATAATAATACAGTCACTTTTATAGCTTGTTTTAAACAAGTATACTAGGCCTCAAAGCATAGTTTTTTTTAGTGTTAACCGTACTCTTTTATTTTTATATTTCCTTTAAAATATGATTTTCCCATTCTTTTTTCCTTTTTATTCTGCTATATGCTTTTGTAAGCCTCCTGAAGCCTTTTCTGAAAGAAAAGTTGAGAAATAAATAGAATTTGTTAAAATTTTATTCCATGCATGGAACTATCATCATACAAAAAATAAAATCTCTTTTGCTTTGGCAAGTTTATTAAAAGGACTTATTCTGGGTTCCAGTTTTAGATGAAGGGGTTGTGAAACACTACAGAATCAGAAGACTGGATGAAGGGGGCTTTTTCCTCACCCGGAGAAGAACCTTTTCAACATTGAATGAATTCGTGAGTCACTACACCAAGACAAGTGATGGCCTGTGTGTCAAGCTGGGAAAACCATGCTTAAAGGTGAAATGCTTTCAAGCTGTGTTCCTTACTGTTGAAGTTACTTTTTTTCTTCAGATATTCGAGTTTTTTGTCATATATGCTAGCTCAGGAAAAAAAAAAAAGGTCATTGAATACCTAAGGCATGGATAGGCAAACGATGGCCTATGAGCCAATACTACCCCACACTTATTAATATTTTTATGAAAGTGTAAAGTGTTAGTTGCTCAGTCGTGCCTATCTCTTTCTGACCCCATGTACTGCGCCCACCAGGCTTCTTTGTCCATGGGATTTTTCCAGGCAAGGATACTGGAGTGGGTTGCCATTTTCTCCTCCAGGGGCTCTTCCCGACCCAGTGATCAAACCCTGATCTCCTTCTCTTCAGGCAGATTCTTTACTGACTGAGCTACCAGGGAAGCCCCAGTATTTTTATAAATAAATTTTATTGGAACGTAGACACACTCATTCATTTATAGTCTTTGTCTTTTTGCTATAATAGCAGAGTTTGGTAGTTGAAACAGAGACTATATGGCTCACTAAATCTAAAATATTTATGATCTCATCCTTTTCAGAAGAAGTTTGCCAAGTCCTGACCTTAAGCAATCACTGAACACAGAAAATATTCATTCTTTGCACTAAGACACTAATCTAATATCCCGATACTGGAGCATTTAATGATATGGCTGGAAGAGAAAAAAGTGCTGGAATAGAATTCTTACTTAGATGATCTGTATTCAGGAATATTAACATGAAATGACCAGGTTCATTATCCAGTTGTCTGCATATAATTGGTATCATTTAACTGTTTAACAGTTTATTTGGCCTGGTGTTTGGTGGAATGAGATAACATTTATAGAATTTTTATCTACCTCTGTCATTAAATTCCATCGTTTGCATGTTTTACCTAAATGTGTTTAAAGTTAGTGGTCAGTCACCTTAACTGTGCAAACCCGCAGCTCCTCATCAGAGTTTAGGGCTCATGTACCTACTCATGTACCTCCTCATCAGAGTTTAGGTCAATGGTATAGCCAGTCCTGTGGTTTATAACTGGATGACTGCTTAAAACTTCCTGATGATGCCTGATTAGATTTCTATAGACACGTAGAAGCAGAAGAATTCTGATCATTATGTAGGGAATTTGTTGAGTTAAATCCTGCCAACTGAATATGCAATTTTGGTATAAGTATATACATCTTAGGGTATCACCAGTGGCTCAGTGGTAAAGAATCCACCTGCCAATGCAGGAGACGTGGGTTCGATCCCTAGGTTGGGAAGATCCCCTGGAGGAGGAAAATGTAATCCACTCCAGTATTCTTGCCTAGAAAATCCCATGGACAGAGAATCCTGGTGGGCTGCAATCCATGGTATCGCGAAAAGTCAGACATGACTGAGCAACTGAGCATGCATGCATATACATCTTAGATGGTACAGAAATGACCTCACAAGAATAGCTAAGCTTATGATAAGAAATAGCTCACCTGATACCAAGACATGACTTAAAAATACCTAGTTTAACTCACAGTGTTGAATTCAGATAGGGAAAAGATTTACAAAACATAGGTGACCTTCTGTGCACTCAAGATGCCGATGACTTAGTGTAGGAAATAAGATAAATGTCTAATGACAGATGACAAGCTAGATTGTGAAGTATAGAGCAGAAGCCATGCCTGTTTTGTTTATACACTGAAGCCTAGTTGGTGCTTGAAAAATATTTATTTATTAAGTAAATGAATGAACAAATAAGTAAATAAAATTGAAAAAAGATGAAATTAATTATGAGAAATTTGATGATACATATGGTAGATGCTATGGGTCAGAGAGTTGGGGAAATAACTGTGGATGAGATGGAACTTCATTTGACCTTGACCCTTAATTTAGGTAGGATCCAGAGAGAATGCACACCAGATAAGTGGGAGGGGGACATTATAAGTGGGTTTGGGATGGGATCAATGGACAGCAAGGTGCCTGATGTAGCAGGATTTGGGAGGAGAGCAGCTGGATGAGGTAATAGCACAGATTCTACCACTATTGCTTTTCATTTTAAAGTAACTGGGTCAACCACTTGTAAAAGAATCAAACTAGATCACTTGCTAACACCATACACAAAAATAAACTCAAAATGGGTTAAAGATCTAAACGTAAGACCAGAAACTATAAAACTCCTACAGGAGAACATAGGCAAAACACTCTCCAACATAAATCACAGCAGGATCCTCTATGACCCACCTCCCAGAATATTGGAAATAAAAGCAAAAATAAATGGGACCTAATTAAACTTAAAAGCTTCTGCACAACAAAGGAAACTATAAGCAAGGTGAAAAAAGACAACCTTCAGAATGGGAGAAAATAATAGCAAATGAAGCAACTGGCAAACAACTAATCTCAAAAATATACAAGCAATTCCTGCAGCTCAATTCCAGAAAAATAAACGACCCAATCAAAAAATGGGCCAAAGAACTAAATAGACATTTCTCCAAAGAAGACATACAGATGGCTAACAAACACATGAAGAGATGCCCAACATCACTCATTATCAGAGAAATGCAAATCAAAACCACAATGAGGTACCATTTCACGCCAATCAGAATGGCTGCGATCTAAAAGTCTACAAGCAATAAATGCTGGAGAGGGTGTGGAGAAAAGGGAACCCTCTTACACTGTTGGTGGGAATGCAAACTAGAACAGCCACTATGGAGAACAGTGTGGAGATTCCTTAAAAAACTGGAAACAGAACTGCCTTATGACCCAGCGATCCCATTGCTGGGCTTACACACCAAGGAAACCAGAATTGAAAGAGACACGTGTACCCCAATGTTCATTGCAGCACTGTTTATAATAGCCAGGACAGGGAAGCAACCTAGATGTCCATCAGCAGATGAATGGATAAGAAACCTGTGGTACATATACACAATGGAATACTACTCAGCCATTAAAAAGAACACATGTGAATCCGTTCTAATGAGGTGGATGAAACTGGAACCTATTATCCAGAGTGAAGTAAGCCAGAAAGAAAAACACCAATATAGTATACTAATGCATATATATGGAATTTAGAAAGATGGTAACGATGACCCTGTATGTGAGACAGCAAAAGAGACACAGATGTATAGAACAGTCTTTTGGACTCTGTGGGAGAGGAAGAGGGTGGGATGATTTGGCAGAATGGCACTGAAACATATATAATATCATATATGAAATGAATCACCAGTCCAGGTTTGATGCAGGATACAGGATGCTTGGGGCTGGTGCACTGGGATGACCCAGAGGGATGGTACGAGGAGGGAGAAGGGAGGGGGGTTCAGGATGGGAAACACGTGTATATCTGTGGTGGATTCATGTTGATGTATGGCAAAACCAATACAATATTGTAAAGTAATTAACCTCCAATTAAAATAAATAAATTTATATTTAAAAAATAAATAAAAATACATTGATTAAGAAAAAAATAAAGTAATTGGGATAAAATTTACAATACTTTGTTTTTAAAAGTGATGTCTCTAAAAGTACTTAGATTATTTTCAACCAAAAAATGTTAAATATAACTTTTTCTTACCAGTATTCTAATTATTCTGTAAAACAGATAGAAGTCCCAGCTCCCTTTGATTTGTCATATAAAACTGTGGACCAGTGGGAGATTGACCGCAGCTCCATACAACTTTTGAAGCGATTAGGATCTGGTCAGTTTGGTGAAGTGTGGGAAGGCCTGTGGAACAATACCACTCCGGTAGCAGTAAAAACATTAAAACCAGGTATGAGAACCAGAATGGCATACATTGATTTTTATAACCTACTTGCCATTATAAATGTTCAAGAGGTCATGGAACAGCTGGTTTGGACACCAAGCAAATGTTTTGCTAGGTGACCACAGTACTCGATCCCAGTACCTGAGATTTTCATAATTACTGCAGATGTGTGGTTTTGAATCCTAATCCTGTTGAAAACTGAGACTAACCTTTGCTGTCCAATCTGATCATCTTTTTTTCCAAAAAAGAAATAGCTAGCTATCCATCCTAACATTGCTCTCTAAGGAAGGCCTTTCACAGGTCAAAAGAGAACCAAAAAATTAAATTTCTTATATTAAAAAAAAGCTCCACGATAGTTTTCTCTCCAACAGGAATAATTATTATTGATTTACAGTGTAATAGCAGCAAACAGCTTTGGTGATTGCTTAAATGTCCTCACTTCACTGGGGCCATTAATCAATCTTCTCAGCTATTATTGCTTAGCAGACTACCATGCAATAAAGACGAGCCTGAAATCAACTCTCACAGTAGCTTTGACAGGCAAAAATTAATATTTAATGTTGCATTACTAGCTGAGTTGAGATTGGGTCTCTCTTGCTGTGCAGCTGGTCAAGCTTCCCCTGCAGAGGCTCCTGATGTACTGTGGTTCCAGCTCTAGTGGCTGGTCTGATTTGGCAATGATTTAAGCTTCCTTGGTGGCTCAGACAGTAATGAATCTGCCTGCCATGCAGGAAACCTGGTTTTGATCACTGGGTTGGGAAGATCCCCTGGAGAAGGGAATGGCAACCCGCCCCAATATTCTTGCCTGGATAATTCCATGGATGGAGAAGCCTGGCAGGCTGTAGTCCATGGGGCCACAAAAAGTTAGACACAACTGAGCAACTAAAACATACACATACATAAGTGGCCCATATTCCGTGAATCTGATGACAACCCAAACATCAACATAAAAACGTACTGTAGATAAATTGTCTGAATGAAGATCATAATTGATGCTCTCACTGGAAACTTCATGAATCAGATTATTTGGGGGTGGAGGCATGATCCCACTATATATGTAATTGACCATAGGCCAAACTAATTATAACAACCCTAAATGGTCCCTTACTATGGCGTGGGTGCCTCTTTTATTCTTAGCTCCATTTTGCCACAGTCTTAAATTAAGTCTTTATTCAAGACTTTAATCCTATTTGATGATGTGGAGCGAACCAGTGGTAGAAACTGAAATGAGGGAGCTCAGTAAAAATTGATGGAGAAGAAAATAGGCCAATTCCCCATATTCTTCCTCTGTAAGTCCTTAGTCAGTGAAGAGATATTTATAGTCGATCTGTTTGGTTTTCCTAAGAATATGATTGCTAATAATAGTACAAATATGGTCAACACTCATTGAACACATATGTGCCAGACAATACTATTACCCTGGCATTGATTCTATGATGTCGGTAGAATTATTAGCCATGTTTTAGAGATGAAGAAACTGAAGTTCAGAGATGTTTGGTAATTTGTTCAAGATCACAAAGTGAGGTAGGGCTTGACTGAGCCTGGGTAGTGAACTTCTAGAGTCTTAAATGGCATACCAAAGGATAGATTGCCTCTGTGAAATAGCCTGCAAGTCACAAGTAACTCTTTCTAACCAAATATTAATGAACAAGTCAGAGTGCTAGCTTGGAGTGTCAAAGCTTATCCATGCTTGAGGTTCAAATATTAGCTGTGAAATCTTCAAATGAGAGAATAAGGAACAAAATGGATTCTCTGAGCATCAGTGAAAATGTTTGCACTATCTATAGGGAATACTGCGAGGTGAAATGACAGTATTCCTTCAATTACATCAGTGACCCTGAAACATCATATTATATAAGAAATAAAAGATTTTTAAATGACTAATGAAATGTAAACTTCAAGTAGCCTTCTTTCTCTTAAATTCTATGTGATTGTAACTACTTGGCACTTTGCATGGTGAGTCAGAGTTGAGCCAATATAAGTGCAATTTAACTTAGATGAGTCTTCAAAATAGGCTCCAATGTCTCTCTTATCAAGCTACTAAAACTCCAACTGTGGAGGTATTAATACATGAGAAAATGTGGAATGCCAGTTTCAAGTGGTGAAAAAAACATTAATTTGGGGGAGGGGCCCATGAATGTTTTTTGCTTGGCCTATACTATATGTCCCTATAGAATTAAAGACACAAACAGGGTAGAATGTCATTGCTTTCTAAAATGGTTATCCAGCTCTTCCCACAGTGGGCACCAAGGACAGGGCAATGATTAGTCTTTGGATCCTGGACAGAAAACCTTGCTGCAGTAATGAAGCATTCAGTGTCTTCCAGTGTTCATGTTAATAGAATGTCTTCTCTTTGTATTCCTAAGATGCCTGCCTTGTTTTATCCATTAGACTGTCAGTCTCTCCTTTTTCCTTTATTTTTCATATGGACCTGAAGCAAACTCTCTTCACCTACAGGTTGTAATACATAAGCTGCACAACCCTGATGCACCAACACACCAGTTATTAGGTTGCCCTGGTTGAACTGATTCTCTTCCTTGATAAATCTGAAGATTTGTGACACCAATGCTCTTACTTTACTGAGAGGCAGGAAGCAATCTCGGTGATTCCCACCAGGCTGCTCTGAGGACAGGAATGCCTCAATAACATAAAGTGATTTTCCCCTCTTCTTGTTTCAGGTTCAATGGATCCAAATGACTTCCTGAGGGAGGCACAGATAATGAAGAACCTAAGACATCCAAAGCTTATCCAGCTTTATGCTGTTTGCACTTTAGAAGATCCAATTTATATTATTACAGAGTTGATGAGACATGGAAGTCTGCAAGAATATCTCCAAAGTAAGCTGAAGACTTAATAAAAGGAAAAAAAAAAAAGGAATTTAGTTTAGCAAATCCTATAAATGTCAATTTAGCAAGCCTTCTATAACCCAAAGGATATTTACTATGGCATATCTGTGACAATGAATGTCTTAACATTGAATTGCTCAACTACTCTTTAATAGGCTGTATGCTGTGTACTCAAAGGGAGGAAAAATATTTATGTAGCGGAAGAACAAATTGTTCACCATAGACATCAGAGTACTTAAATGTAATGTGAAAAATCGAAGAATAGATGTTTTGCTTGATGCTTTGTTTCCTACAGTAAGTAACTGAACAATATCAGTCATGGGCCAGTATTTTCCATGGCCCAGAATTAGGAGACATAGAATACTTTGGGGGGAAGGGAGGGAAAGTTACCCTCATTTTTGTCTTTGCCAGTTTTTGACAACACTGTGCTTGTTGGTATTTAAAATACTTCCAACTGCTAGAAAACATTAGAATATTCAGGCTAAAAAGCAGACATATACCATTACCTGATTTGTACATCTGCTTCCTGTAGTCTGAGAAGACTTAAGGGCGCTGTAGAATTTTGATGTTTATTACAAATGAATAATTTAATAAACAACAATCTTATAAGCATTAAAGTGAGATGTTCAAAGAAATGGAGATCAAGCACCGAGAGGACAATTCATGCTTAAAGAAGAGGCGTTTTCTCTACTTTCTTGACATGCCAGAGTGGGGCTGATACAACGTACGAGGTAAAGGGAGGTGAGAATAACAGAACAAAGATATCAGAAAGACAGGAGAGTTTTCTTATTTCAGGGTGACTGCTGAAGCTGGTGATATTAAATTGCAAAACTAGATAAAAACAAAAAAATATACCTAGCTCCCTTGCATAAATATATCATATTCAACAGTATTGTGTTACCCACCATGGGGAGAATAACCTCAGCACTGACTCCTTTTGCCTTATCCCCAAGGACAAAAGTATAGGAGCCATCTCAGGTCATCTCCAACAAAAATGTTTTGTCAAATGATAAGCCTTCATGCTGTTAAATAGCAACATCAATTCTCAGTCCTCAAAACTAACAGCAGTGTTCAATTCAATGGATGCTCTCTCCTTCTGGAACCACTACCTTCATTTGGCTGCTGGGACACTTCATCCAGTGGCCTCTTCTCCTTTCTTTCTTTCCGGTTTTTCTCAGTTCATGTGATTTCCCTCATCTCCCCTACCTCTGGATATCTTGGGATTTTCCAAAACTCTTTTGCAACATCACTAGATTCCTTGCTATTCTCAACACTCTTATTGTTTAATAACATTTATGTGTTACCAATTGCCCAAATCATATCCCTCCATTACTTCAGAGTCGTATATCCAGCTGCCTTTGTAACTTCTCTATGTGAATGCTGTGTCAGTCTGGATGATGTGGGATAATATGGGTATAATGCAGTAATGAACTCCTGCAAATCCTAGAGGCTTGACACAAGTATTTATTCTTGCTCATGCTACATATGAAAAATAGACTGGCTAGTGTCTCAGGTCTGTTGATCACCTTGTCAGGAGCAGGAAATATGATTAATCTCATTCTTCTCTTAAAGTTTCTGACCAGGAGTGACAGAGGTAACTTCTGTGCCCTGTTCATTTGGTTAAATCAAGTCAAAGGGATAGGGGAGCACAACCTTCTAAAGTGCTTAAGAGCAAGAAAAAACAAAAGTTTATAAATAGCTCTCATTTCTACTATGTATGTCTATTGGATATCTCAAAATAACATGTCCAAAATGCAATCTCTGATATTATCCTCGGTAATCTGCCCCTCTTGAGGTTTTTCCTTCTCTGATGATGCCAACATACAGGCTTACTATCTCAGTCTTCTCTACTCTCACGTCCTATATCAGACCAACCAGCAAATCCCACTGGCTTGTTTTTGAAATACATCCAGGATTTTACCACTTCTCAACACCGCTACTCCAGTGCAAATCATCATCAACCCTCTCCTGGATTCTGCAGTAGCCTTCTAATTGATGTCCCTCTTTAGGTTCTTGACCCTTTACATTTCTTCTTAACACAGTAGCTGGGGTGCTAAGTCTCTTCAGTTGTGTCTGACTCTGTGTAACCCTAGGGACTGTAGACTGCCAGGTTCCTCTGTCCATGGGATTCCCCAGGCAAGAATACTGGAATGGGTTGCCATGCCCAAACCTGCATCTCCTAAGTCTCCTGCATTGCAGGTGGATTCTTTACTCACTGAGCCATCTGGGAAGCCCCTACTCATTTTGTAATGAGTGATTTATTTAGACAGCTTATTTTTAGTCTCTTCTAAAATACAACTCAGTCTTAGTGCTTGAACAATGTCAGGGGCACAGAAGGTGTGCACTAATTGTGTGTTGACTAACTGAATGAATAAATGATGAATAGATTAAGTTGGAGCTATTGTGAACCTAATTTGGGACTTGGGGTTACACTTGTTTTAAGACTCTTGATATTCAGCGTGAATGCCAGGTACACTCATGTTATGTTGCAGACTCCTTTTACATTGAGGATTTCTGTGGCTGTTGATGTGTTTCACTCAGGGTTGAGCACGAACTCTGTTGTCTTCTGTGTTGAGCCATCAGGGTCGAGTTGACAAAGGCCTTCATTTGCCCGGATTCCTGGTAGCCAGGGGGAGTAATGAAGGTGTGCTCATTACAGGCAATTCCTTCCCAATCAAGAGGGTTTCATTTCAACAAAGTGATCTTAAAATGAACCTGCCACTCTTAAACAGCCCATCATGATAAATATTATTAAGCTGAAAGGCTCTTGAGTAATGGAACGTAATGAAAATATTTCCTTGCTGCAGATGTAAATTGTCGCAGGTCTGTGAACCTTTATATCAGTTTTGACATATGGCTGTTGTATCAGAAGTGTGCTCTGAGGTTGTACACATTTCCCCGGCCACTGCACTCTTTCAGGGCAGGAAATGTATCACTCAGTTTCCTTCACTATTGTGCTTGTCAGTGAAAACCTTTTTATATCCACTGTAAAAGGATTAGATGTTGTATTTGGTAGTTGAAATAACACATTTTTCTGTAGAACCATCTTTGTAGTCCCTAAGCTTGGATGAATATATATATATATATATATTTGTAATAAACTTCTCCAAAATGGGAGAAGCCTGTCAAAAAACTTTAGCACTATGGGCTATGGGTAACTGATGCCTGGTATTTCTTATTGAAACTTAAAGAGGATAAATACCCGTATATTTTTAAGTTTAGTTGGGCTTGTTTGCTTTCCAATAAATACTTGTAGAGCATCTAGTATATGTCAGTATATTTTCTGTTCCTACAAATCAAGCTCCAGCATGTAGTTCATCATTCTCATGGATAGTCCACCTGTCGGATTGATGTAGACAGGAAAGTTTTCACTGAGCTACCCATAACTGCACAAAACTGTATAGCTATTTACTGTTTGTATGAATGGAAGTCTCTTCATAGCCCCTGACTTTTGGGTGCTCTGGAGTGTAAGGCGGATTTTAGGGAGGCAGTAGAGAATAAATTTATGAGTCATGAAATTTCAGTCTCCATCATATCCTGGATTTGAATCTCTGCAACTTATTACCAGACAACCCCGCTGGTCCAGTGGTTAAGAATCCACCTGCCAGTGCAGGGGACATGGGTTCAATCCCTGGTTGGGAGGATTCCACATGCAACTAGGGCCCTGCACCACGACTACGGAGTCTGTGCTCTGGAACCTGTGAGCCACAACTGCTGAGCCCAAGCACCCAAGGGCCTGAGCTCCCCACGTGAAGCCACCGCAGTGAGAAGCCTGCGCGCCACAGCTGGAGAGTAGCCACGGCTCATGGCAACCAGAGAGAGCCCACACGGCAAGGAGGACTCAGGGCAGCCAACAATAAATAAATAAGTAAAATGTTAAAACAATTAGTATCTGTTTCTCTGCGTGCCAGGAATCCCTATCAGACAGGGCAAACTACTTCCTGAGGTTGCTCTGAGTATTAGATGAGGTGACTTACTGGAAATCAACCATATGGGATGGTGGTAGGAGAGGAGCATATATTTTTATTTTTTTTCTTTAAAGAAAACTATATAGCACTTACTCTGTGCCAGGAATGTTTCTAAGTCATACACAAGTATCAGTTTAGTTCATTCTTCTAACAACCTCATGGATTCTTATCATTGTCATCCCCACTTAGCAGTTGAAGAAACTGAGGTAAGGAGAGGCTAAGTATAGAAACTTATTCAAGATGGTTGTGCGAGAATTCAAACCCAGGAAATCTGGCTCCATAATCCATTAAAAAAATAATTTTATTTATTTATTTACTTATGGCAGTGCCGGGTCTTCATTGCTCCCAGGCTTTTCTCTAGTTGTGGCCAGTGGCTTCTCACTACTTGCTGATCACGACTTCTCATTGCGGCGGCTTCTCTTGTTGCGGAGCAAGGCTCTAGGGAATGCAGGTTTCAGCAGTGACTTCCCAGGGCTCCAGAGCACAGCCTCAGTTATTGTGGAGCGCAAGATTCGTTGCTCCGCAGCATGTGGAATCTTCCCGGATCAGGGATCAAGTACGTGTCTCCTGCATTGGCAGGTGGATTCTTTACCACTGAATCACTAGGGAAGCCCCATGGTCCACGTTTTTAATTGTACACGTAGCACTGATATTATTTTCCCAATATCAACCTTTTATCTATTGCTGCATGACAAATTACTCCAAAACTTGGTAGCTTAAAGCAGCAAACATTTATTTCCTCACAGCTTTTGCAATCAGAAATCCAGGTACAGATGAGCCAGGTCTCCTGGGTCAGGGTTTCTCACAAGGCTGCAGTCTTCCTATTTGCTCGTAAACAGGTTGTTTTATTGTTTTCTCTTTCTGATAGTTCATTATTAATGTATAGAAATGTAACAGATTTCTGTATATTAATTTTGTATCCTAAAATTTTACTGAATTTATTTATTAGCTCTAGGCGTATTTTTGATGGGGTCTTTAAGATTTTCTGTTACAGTGTCATGCCATCTGCCAATAGTTGAAGTTTCACTGCTTCTCTTTCAGTTTCTTTCTTTCTCTTGTTGATTGCTCTGGCTTGGACTTCCAATACTGTGTTAAATAGCAGTGGTGAGAGTGGGCATACTTACCTTATTCTGGACCTTAGAGGAAAAACTTTCTGCTTTTCACTATTGAGTATGATGTTAGCTGTAACTTTGTCATAAGTGACCTTTATTACTGAGATCCTATTTAAATACACTGCTTATATTAAACACACACACACACAGTGCTTAGGTCTTTCTCATTTGAAAACTTTCCTTGACTCTATTTAATTTCATTTTCTTAATTATAAAAGATGTAGAAAGGAACATGTATGATTTATGCCCTTTCTACATATATATTTATCATGTAATTGTAAAGTGAGCAAATTAACAACTATGCAGCCAATAGGCAAATCAAGAATAAGATACTCAGCATTCCAGAAATTGCTCTAGTACCTTATCAATGACAATCCCTCACTATCATGAACTTCATGATAATGGCTCTCTCTTCCTTGACTTCATTTTTCTGTGCTAGCGTTTTGTTATTTTCCCTTTTTGATTAGGTTTTTGGAAACTGATTTCTCCTCTTGCTAGCTCCATGTCCTCAATTCCCATTCAGCCCTTCACCCTTTATATCCCATCTCCAGTGAGGATTTTCTTCCTGTCTCCAGTGTCTCCAATGACTTCTTAATTGCTATATTTAAGAAATGCTTTTTAGTTCTTATCTTGCTGGATTTATTTGACACTGGTGGTGACTTTTTCTTCTCAAACTTTTGACTGTTAGGATGTTCTCTTCTCTTCTGGGTCTTCTCTTGTTCTGTAGGCTGATTCCTCTCAGTTTTCTTGCAGGTTTATTTTTCTATGCCCACTGTAAATGTTGGCATTTCTCATGATTCTATCACCTTACAGCAATCTCAGCAACTTTTAATGTTTAACTTCCACCCATAAACAATGACCCTTGAATCCATATCTCTAGCTGCATGCTTTCCTTTGAGCTTCCGAACCATATGCTTGTCTTCTTTTAGACATTTTGACTCGGGTAATCCACGTGCATCTCTAGTTTCACAAATCTTAAACTATTTAATTCTGATTAGGCAGCAGCAATGATAGATAATAAGAACAGGTAGACTTTACCGTGTTCTTCCTATGTCAAGTACTATTTTAAGTGCTTTATGTGTATTAATTCATTTTAATTCTCTTTTAACAACTAATCCCATGAGGTAAGGGCTTCCCTGGCAGCTCAGATGGTAAAGAATCCACCTGCAATCTGGAAGATCTGGGTTTGATCCCTGGGTTGGGAAGATCCCCTGGAGCAGGGCATGGCAACCCACTCCAGTATTCTTGCCTGGAGAATCCCATGGACAGAGGAGCCTGGTGAGCTACAGTCCATGGGGTCACAAAGAGTCGGACGTGACTGAGCAACTAAGCACACCATGAGGTAATGGTAATTATTGCTGTATATATGGGGGAAATTGAGGCACAGGAGTATTAAGCAGCTTGCCCAAAGTCAGGAAGAAATCTAAGGTGGAGCCTTGATTCAAAGCTGGCACTCTAGCTTCAAACCAGGGTTCCCATCTCTTGTACTGTAATTACCTCTCAAATCAGGAGTTGTGTGTAAGACTCTTGACCATAAATTCAATGCATTTTTGGTAATGTTTGGCTTATTCAGACAAGAATAATGATAGTTTGGATTTATGTGAGACAATTTCAATTCTCCAAAAATTTGAAGATATCTATTAACAGTATAGCATCTCAATTATCCAGGGATGGCTGACACTGTTTCACGAAGTCAATAGAACACTAATCTCTCTATAATTATCAGACTGACTCTACTACATAAATTTCCTATACTTCATTATACAGAATCAGCAGTAGGAGAAACTATGTCTATGAAAGGTATACCATGCCTAGAGAGTTGAGAAACCTATTCCAAGAATAACAGACTAAGAAAGAAACTTTAACACATGCATCAAACTTGATGGAGTACAAATATAATATACACAGTTTATAACTACACATATAGAGCCTTCATTTTTTTGTGAGCTAGTTTTTAAGAACAATATGATGGAAGAATGAGAACTTTTCATTGGCTCAACCATGCATATTAGCATTATTTTTAGGTTGAAAGACTAAAGCAAACTATACAATGAAAGAAATCCAGAGGCAACCAAATAACAATTTCCAGGAAGAGATGAGTCAGTAACATGTGGTATTCAAAATGGCAATAGCTGGACTCTTTCAGATATTTATAGCTGTGTTTGGATCATGTGGTACTTTTGCTCCTTTCTCTCAGTAATGTTCATTTAGGGAAGGGAGCAACTCAGCTTTGAAATGTGTTTGAACTCTGAAAATTGCAGCCTCACTAACCCTTCACAGGAAATGGAATGGCTTGTACTGATTATATTTATTTTCTCAACAGATCAGTGCTATGGCACTTAATCCCACTGAGAGCTCACTCATCAGAATTCTTAGAATTTGCTTCAATACTTCAAATGGTCTCCAAATTGAATCTCTTATTTTCTCTTTTTGCCTAGATGATGCTGGATCAAAAGTCCATCTGACGCAGCAGGTAGACATGGCAGCCCAGGTTGCCTCTGGAATGGCCTATTTGGAATCCCAGAACTATATCCATAGAGATCTGGCTGCCAGAAATGTCCTTGTTGGGGAACATAATATCTACAAAGTGGCAGATTTTGGACTTGCAAGAGTTTTTAAGGTGGATTTGGCTTTGTTTTAATTAGTTGGTAATGAGTCAAAAGGCTCCCAGGCCAGTAGACTAGTAGTATTCCTGCTGTTTTTTCCCCACAATATTTCTGAGAGTCCTGTGCTCCATAGATCATGTCGGGATACCAAGGCCCTACAGACAAAACTAGCTTCTATTTCTGTTTCTTCACCAATTTCAAAGAAACAGAGAAAATAATGACCAACCATATGGGAAAGTATGTAAGTAAGTTTGTGGTTGCATTAATGATCAGTTTTTCATATCAGTCTCTGGTGACTCAGCGGTTAAGACTCTGCCTGCAATGCAGGAGACGTGGGCTCAATCCCTGGGTCGAGAAGATCCTCTGGAGAAGGAAATGGCAAGCCACTTCACTGTTCTTGCCTGGAAAATCCCGTGGACAGAGGAGCCTGGTGGGCTATAATCCATGGGATCTCAGAGGAGCTGGACGTAACTTTAGCGACTAAACAATGATAGCCTCTGTCTTCCTTTGTTTATTTATAAGCAGCACACTTTGTATAGTTATTATATGTATTATTGTTCACTTTGTGCCAGACTAATACGCATGCTGCCAGAATTCTACAGCAATCATTGGTTTTTAAAACACTGCCTTCCCCTACCTCCCTCAATTTTGTGACATCAGGCCAGAAGACACTGATACGGAAAGTGTAGTATTAGCTGTTTTTCTCTGAATTTAAATGTTTATTTCTGTATTATATCCTAAAATATGAGTGTGGAGCATGGAACACAAGTATATGATTCTCTTTTGATCTTTATGAAGTTGTCTTTCCTCTTGTAAATTAATTAAATCCCCAGGGAGTTGATATAGCAATTTAAATCATTTGGATCCTACTTTTCAGTATTAGAAAATGGTTACATGGTAATTCTCAAAGTCAGTGGCTCTTCAATACCAGCAGTAAATAAAAAACAAACAAACAAGCTTTGTTTTCACTTTTCTTAGTTTGTTAAAGACCAGGTATAAAACCAGTGTCACAGACGAATTTCCCATATGTGATATAATGCTCCTTCCAGTACTACTTTTAGCACATAGTAGGATCTCAAAGGGCTTCCCCAGTGGTTCAGCAGTAAAGAATCCACCTGCAGTGCAGGGGCCATAGGCGTCTTGGTTTCCGTTGCTGGGTTGGGAAGATCCCCTGGAGGAGGGCATGGCAACGCACTCCAGTGTTATTTCCTGGAGAATCCCGTGGACAGAGGAGCCTGGTGGGCCTCAGTCCAGGGAACTGCAAGTCAGGCATGACTGAAGCAACTTAGCACTCACGTACAGGCTCTCTTCCTTGGTGGCTCAGATGGTAAAGAATCTGACTGCAATGCAAGAGATGCAGATTTGATCCCTGGGTCAGGAAGACCTCCTGGATAAAGGAATGGCTACCCACTCCAGTATTCCTGCCTGGAGAATTTCATGGGCAGAGGAGACAGGGCACTGCGAAGAGTCAGATGGGACTGAGTTACTAACACTTTCACTTCAGGCCCTCAAATAATGTTTCATTAATGACTAATTTGCTGCTGTACTTATCACCTGAACTAAACTCATTTTGAATCTTTTCCCTCTATATTTTAATGAGAAGTAGATTACAGATGAATGAGGGTGGCCAAAAAAAATGCCACTTTAACTTGGCTTGATTCCTTAATGCATTAACAGGTAGAGAATGAAGACATCTATGAATCTAAACACGAAATAAAGCTGCCAGTGAAGTGGACTGCGCCTGAAGCCATTCGTACTAATAAATTCAGCATTAAGTCTGATGTGTGGTCGTTTGGAATCCTTCTTTATGAAATCATTACTTATGGCAAAATGCCTTATAGTGGTGAGTAATTCTAAAGTGGGCCTTTCTGCTGTAGGTCACTTACTTAGGTGTGACTTTAACTGCTTTGCCCAGACTTAGAGGGCAGAGTTATGAGGCTGACCACACCATGCACCTGTGGGAGCATAATAGATAAAATTTGATGACAATGATTTGCATTAATGAGGTGCTTTATTGCCTCCTTATCCTTTGCTCTTGAATTGCAGTCTTATAGATAGTACTTGCTGCAGGATTTAGTCTTGACAGCCTGGGAAGAGAATGGGGGACTTCACAGTTTCTCTGAGGAAGTCAATTTGCTTTGTCCTCTAGGGTATCAGTATCTATGGATTTAAGACTCTGATTTTCAATTTGTTTTTTTGTTGGTTCCATTGTATATGTTTTAGGTATGACGGGTGCTCAGGTAATCCAGATGTTGGGTCAGAACTATAGACTCCCTCAACCATTTAACTGTCCATTGCAATTCTACAATATCATGTTGGAGTGCTGGAATGCAGAGCCTAAAGACCGGCCGACATTTGAGACACTGCACTGGAAATTTGAGGATTATTTTGTAACAGATTCTTCATATTCGGATACAAATAACTTTCTATGATGAACACTGAAGAGGAAGAACAAATAGCGAAGCAGCAATAAAACCCAATAATCAGTTCAGCAATACAATCATTAACCAACTGTAAAAATGAATTTCTCTTCACATATTCAAGTGATAAGGTAAATTTGGCCATATGATATAAAAAAGATTAAATGTGCATTTTACCAACTGGGCAATACTGAAGGACAGTCTAAGATGAAATATCATCTCCCCACTGCCTGGCCAAATCAAACATACTAAACAGAGTTATTTTTCTTTTTAAAAGAGACTTACATTTCTATTTATTGTTTGAAATGCCGATCAAGAGGATCAACAGATGATAGACAGTTTTTACTCAGTGACTGTTGTAGCATTTTCCTGTTTACTGATTAAAGTGGTTATTCATTATTCCTTGGATTGCTGAATCCCATCAGACTGTTATTATGAAGGAATTTGATTGCTTTGCTGCACAGCAGGACCTGTGCTTTGAGATTTTTTTTTCTCATTTAAAATATCCTGTAACTACAATGATGGCAAAGCCATGTTAAATGACTTGATTGTACTTGGAGTAATTGCACATATTTTTTTCTATGCATAAAAAAATGAAGCAGCTGTTGAGAAAAAGAATTAAAATCTCCCTCATTTTGTAGAAGGAGATGATGGAATTTTTCTATACCTCGATGTGTGTCATCTGAGATTCATCTACATTAGTTTTAGTCTCTTAATGCTAAGAATCAGATTGCAAAGCTGATGACTTATTATCTATGGAAATATGCAAGAAACATCTAATAGCCTGCAAGATCTGAGAAATAAGTATCAAAATAGTTTAGCAAAATGAGAGGAGATCAGTAGGATTGCTTTATGACCTAGGATTTCTGAATAATTAAAAAGAAATGTACCTTTGGCATATAGGCCAGATTTTCAAACTGACTACAAAACAGGTCAAATTCTGCTTCAGATCTAGAGAGTAAGAATCAGGAATAATAAGGTCTCATAACCTTGGTTTCAAAACTATTTTTTGTCTGGTTAGGCCAAAAGGGTTTTTTACTCATCTTAAGTTTTAATTAACCTTTGCAAGAATCTTATTGCTTTTAAGCAGTTGGTTTATCAAGTTTTGTGCCTCATTAGATAAGTATAGAGAGTCCTCAAAGAAAGTTTCAAAATCAAAATATATATGAAAAGATCTTCTAATGTAAAGCAATATGAATGAATCAATTCATAAGAAAAATTTTGAGTACATTGAGAATATTTTGAGTATATTCTCTCTTCTTTCTTTAAAGGGAAGGAAGAGCATTTCTAAGCAGTTATGGAAGCCCCAACACAAAATAGATTAAGCACTAAGTAAATCTGTAACTTTCTAATTGGAAGACAGAAGTTGTTAAAAAGGAGATAACAGGCCCCAGATAGGGAGTCACTTGTGCTAAGCCCCATCTCAGCAAAACTAGACTTAACACTTAACCTAATTGCAGTTTCAGCCTCTCCCAAGAATGTAGCCTTTAACCAACCAGTCAACCTGGAATCACTGGGCCAGCACGAGGGAAGTAATCTTCCTGATAGACCCCTTCTATCCCACTTAGGAGGACAACCTTGTCCAAAACAATGCATTCTTGGCTAATAACTTCCTTTCCCCACCTCCGTTTCTGTTTCTAAAAGTCCTTCTTTTTCTATGGCATGGCCTACTTGTTTTCTATTTGTTAAATGAAATGCGGTCTTGATTCAAGAATCACTGAATAAAGCCAATTTGATCTTTAACTTTACTCAGTTGCATTTTTGTTATTTAACAAAGGAGACAGGGTTTCATGAACAATACCATTAGCAATTCAGTGATGCTTTTGTTGTCCAGCTCTTTTGAGGCCCCGTGGACTGTAGCCTACCAATCTCCTCTGTCTATGGGATTTCCCAGGCAAGAACACTGGAGTGGGTTGCCATTTCCTTCTCTGGGGCATCTTCCTGACCCAGAGATCCAACCTGCATCTCCTGCACTGGCAGGTGGATTCTTTACCAGTGGCCACCTGGGAATCCCATCAATGGTGTTAACAAAGATTGAAGTCTTTCCCAACCTTCCCTCTGCCATCAGCATTGTTCTCATTCCTATGATCACAGATGGCCATCAGAGCCAACTGGGGTTCCCTTTTCTCCATCCAGCAAGGAAAATGGGAAGTCTCTGTCTTTGCATTTTCAGCTTGTATAAAGATCATTCTTTTTCTTTTCAGGCAAGCTGGGGTCATATGCCCAGCCCTAGACCAATAAGAGACTGTTTTGTGCTGACTTAGAATAAGTTCTAGGCTTCCCTGGTCATTCAGATGGCAAAGAATCCACCTTCAATGCAGGAGATCTGGGTTCAATCCCTGGGCTAGGAAGATCCCCTGGTGAAGGAAATGGCTATCGACTCCAGTATTCTTGCCTGGAGAATTTCATGGACAGAGGAGTCTGGCAGGCTAAAGTCCATGGGGTCACAAAGAGTCAGACACAACTGAGCGACTAACACTTTTGGTTTTTTTTTTTTCAGAATATGTTCTGCCACTGAAGCTGGGAATATGGGTACCTTTTCTGGAGACAGGCTGGGAGGTTGGCTTATCTGAATAAAATTAGAGAAGCCTGGGTAGGCGTCCATTAAGGAGAAAGTCCCCTGGAATGAAGTAGCTATGCAATATACATATTATAGTGTGTGTGTATATACACTTAAACTTTTTGAAACTAAAATGGTCCAGGTGGAGCTAACAATTATAGAGTCATTTGGTTCCTGTGTGTGTGTGTGTGTGTGTGTGTGTGTGTGTGTGTGTGTGTGTTAGTTGCTCAGTGGTGTCTGACTCTTTGCGATCCCATGGACTGTAGCCTGCCAGGCTCCTCTGTCCATAGAATTTTCCAGGCAAGAATACTGGAGTGAGTTTCCATGCCCTTCTTCAGGGGACTTTCCCAATGCAGGGGTTGAGCCCTGATCTCCCATGTTGCAGGCAGATTCTTTACGGTTTGAGCCACAAGGATTATTGAATAGCAAATATTTGTAAGGGAAGGTCAACACTAATCTTTCTAATTATTTGACTATGTATAAGGCAACTTCAATTACTTAAAGTCAAAGAGTCTAACGCAAAGAGAAATTAAAAGAAAATAGCTCATTTTCTTTGAGCTTATTTCTAGGAGTTCAATCCTGATTGAACATATACAGAAATGAATTAAAATATTCCCATTTCACTGTGAAAATTCAACTACTATATCATTTTCTTTTTGTAGTAGCTAATAACAATAAATTTTTTAGTAAGGTCTGATTTTGAAATGTAAAAAGAAGGTTATCCTTTCTTGTCTTTATACTCCCTGAAACCCTTTTGACTTAACACGTTTGATTCTTGGAGACATTTATGATTATTCTTGTTTTTACCTGATGGATCATAGAGAAAAATAATAGATTCAGTTATGAGAAGCAGGAATAGGTTTTTAAACTGATATAAATTTCCTTCCCTGTATAGAATAAAAGGATCAGGAACAGATAAGTTGAATTCTCCTACAATGAGCCAGCTCTTGTTAAATTTACCTCCCATAAATTGAAGCAAAGCATTTTCTATGTAATGTTTTATTTATGTAATTCAGTTATTTGGAGGTGGTGGTGAGGGATGTGAGTACATAATTTCATGTGGTATTTAAAATCTCTGTTGACAAAAATCTAAGGATTTTTAAAATAGAAAAAACCCTCAAAATTCCAATAAGCCTCTCTTAAGAAGGTTATGAAGGAAATAGCTTTATGTTGTCTAAGGTCAAAAAAGCATAAATCTAAGTGACCAGAAATCTGCAAACTGGGCTGCGCAATGGGTCATCTTAAAGGACACCAAAGCACAAGCCATGGGGAGATATCAGGCCGGGCACATCAGCTCGCATGCTTTGCTCACAGTGTGCGTCTGCGTGGTGGCTGCACGGGTGACTGAACGGGGTAGGGGCCCAAGCTCTTTCCATTCTCTGGTGGCCCAGTGGGAACCACTGCCCTTGGAAGGATGCCGACTGTCACCCAGCTGGTGCTTCCTGTGGGAAGCAAGGCTCAGCTGGTGATCTGTGGCCTTGCCAAGCATATGCCCAATCTGCAATCCTGTTTTTCATGGTGAACTCGAGCATGTGGTTTCTGGTCCAAATGGCCTGGTTGGTAATGTGTTTTTTTGTGACTTTTCAGGACTCGTCACAAAGATATGTGAACTACAATGGTGATAATTTGGATACTTATTCAGATTGTGTGAAAGGCCACTTAAAAAAAAAAAAGTAAATGAGGCTTTTATACATGGGGAGTGGAATTGCCAGTGAATTCATCTGGAAATATTCAGTTTTTGTATTTCCTGGCATCATTACAGAGTTTTGGTCTACAGTCTTCAACATAATCCCCAAATTCCATGGAATAGGCTAAAAAAAAGATGGGAGGTTTGATGGAGAATACTTAGAAATCTTTTAAATCCATGACCCCATAAATATTTTAATTTTCACTGTATCATTCTTTTACTGCCTACATTGCCCTATTAAACGCCTTCAGATTTGCTTTTTTTATATTAAGGAACTGATGGTAAAACTCTTAAATTATTTATGACATTTAGAAATGAGCTGGACAATAAAAATAATGTACAGATTTTGAATCTCAGAACTTTAACTAGTTTAGCTTCAGTCTGCACTCAGGTGATACTATTTATATAGGAGTTATAAGATTAAGTCATAAGGAGAGAGACACCCAATTATTTCCTTTTACTTTTCTTGCTGGGTAGTTAATCTATTAGTCATCTAAAGCAACAGACTTCAGTGTAACATCTTTTTCATTCTCATAGAAAATAGTCAACTCTTTCAGAAAAGGGTAGCAAATCTTGAACATGCCTTAACCATCTAGTTATATGTATTGCTATGCAGGAGATTCAAATCAAATAACATAAAAATGGGTGAAGTGGTTAAAAACAACTAAAATCACTTGGTTGGGAAGGATCTAAACATTGTCTAGTAATAATTTATTGAAATTTTAGAATAGAAGCTTTAATTGTACTAATTATAAAGGAAAAAGTTGGTTGATATTAGCCAAATTGGATTTAATTTTTATGGTGCACACAATTTCAGAATAAAATATATCTTAGCTTTCAATCGTTTTTCAAAATCTACATTTAATTATAGATTCAGAAAGTGGGAAGCAAAGCAGATTAGCCAGGTTAGTATATTTTAAAGGTATTTCAGTGAGATTTTTTTCTCTAAAAATTGTGTATTTCTATAGGGTACCCTTTAATTATATTTATGTTGTACAATTACATGTGAATATATTACACATCTCTGTAACTTATCTGTGTAACAAAAGGTTAAAAAAGACCTCTTTAAACTGTACCAACTTGTTAGAAAGCTATTACTTGTTGTTCAGTCGCTCAGTGGTGTCTGATTCTTTGCAACCCCATGGACTGCAGCACACCCGGTTTCCCTGTCCTTCACCATCTCCCAGAGCTTGCTCAAACTCCTGTCCACTGAGTGAGTGATGCCGTCCAACCATCTCATCCTCTGTCATCCCCTTCTCCTCTTGCCTTCTATCTTTCCCAACATCAGGATCTTTTCCAATGAATTGGCTCTTCGAATCAGGTGGCCAAAATATTGGAGCTTTAGTCCTTCCAATGAATATTCAGGACTGATTTCCTTTAGGATTAACTGGTTTTATCTCCTTGCTGTCTAATGGACTCTCAAGAGTCTTTTGCAACACCACAGTTCCAAAGCATCAATTCTTCAGTGCTCAGCCTTCTTTATGGTCCAACTCTCACATCCATACATGACTACTGGAAAAACCATAGCTTTGACTAGATGGACTTTTGTTGGCAAAGTAATGTCTCTGCTTTTTAATATGTTGTCTTAATATGTTTGTCATAGCTTTCTTCCAAGGAGCAAGTATCTTTTAATTTCATGGCTGCAGTAACCATCTGCAGTGATTTTGGAGCCCAATAAAATAAAGTCTCTCACTGTTTCTATTGTTTCCCCATCTATTTGCCATGAAGTGATGGGACCAGATGCCCAGTTTTCTGAATGTTGTTTTAAGCCAGCTTTTTCAATCTCCTTTCACATTTATCAAGAGGTTCTTTAGTCCTCTTTGCTTTCTGCCATAAGGATGGTGTCATCTGTATATCTGAGGTTATCGATATTTCTCCCGGCAATGTTGATTCCAGCTTGTGATTCATCCAGTCTGGCATTTCACATGATGTTCTCTGCATATAAATTAAGTAACCAGGGTGACAATATACAGCCTTGACACACTCCTTTCCCAATTTTTAATGAATCCTTTGTTCCATGTTCAGTTCTAACTGTTGCTTCTTGACTTGTATAATGGATTCTCAGGAGGCAGGTAAGGCGGTCTGATATTCCCATCTTTTTAAGAATTTTCCACAGTTCATTGTGATCCACACAGTCAAAGGCTTTAGTGTAGTCAATGAAGCAGAAGTAGATGTTTCTCTGGAATTCTCTATTTTTTTCTATGACCCCATGGACGTTGGCAATTTGGTCTCTGGTTATTCTGTCTTTTCTAAATACAGCTTAAACATCTGGAAGTTCTCTGTTCATGTACTATTAAAATCTAGCTTGGAGGATTTTGAGCACTACCTTGTTAGCATGCTAAATGAATGCAATTGTGCAGGAGTTTGAACATTTTTTGGTATTGCCCTTGTTTGAGATTGGATTGAAAACTGACCTTTTCTAGTCCTTTGGCTGGAGTTTTCCGAATTTGCTGGCATATTGAGTACAGCACTTTAACAGTCATCTTTTATGATTTGAAATAGTTCAGCTGGAAATCTATAACCTCCACTAGCTTTGTTTGTAGTGATGCTTCCTAAGGCCCATTTGACTTCACACTCCAGGATGTCTGGTTCTAGGTGAATGATCACACCATCATGGTTATATGGGTCATTAAGATCTTTTTTGTATAGCTCTTCTGTGCATTCTTGCCACCTCTTCTTAATATCTTCTGCTTCTGTTAGGTCCATACCATTTCTATGGTTTATTGTGCCTATCTTTGCATGAAATGTTCCCTTGGTATCTCTAATTTTCTTGAAGAGATCTCTAGTCTTTCCCATTCTATTTTTTCCCTCTATTTCTTTGCATTGTTCACTTAGGAAGGCTATCTTATCTCTCCTTGCTAGTCTTTGGAATTCTGCATTCAGATGCATACCTGTGCAAGTATTAAATTAAAAAAATTAATTGTGTTCCTTAAAATACTAAAGCAAAGTCTTTTCTTAAAAGTATATTTTACCCTAAGTGTTCTGTCTTCATTCTCATTGGATTTGTTTATTATGCTAGTTATTTCAAATTAATTATTTTAACTTAACTTTTAAAGTTGATTTTGCTGTTTCAGAGTTCAAGTTTGTTGCAAATTCACTAATGTATTTCATAGCAAGTAAAATGTTTCCTCAGTTGATTATATTAAAATAATTTACATTTGTATGATGGATAAAGTACATCTGTGAACCTTATGCCACGTATTTATAGCAGGCTAACTGCTTTATGTCACCTTTCTCAGAAACCCAAGCAAATGGAAAAACTACCAGATCTTATGTTGTTTGTAGCTGTGACAGTGGGAATGACAATGTTGGTGGGTCTCATGTTGAGCTTTAAGCCAACTTTTTCACTCTCCTCTTTCACTTTCATCAAAAGGCTTTTTAGCTCCTCTTCACTTTCTGCCATAAGGGTGGTGTCATCTGCACATCTGAGGTTATTGATATTTCTCCCGGCAATCTTGATTCCAGCTTGTGATTCTTCTAGCCCAGTGTTTCTCATGATGTACTCTGCACTCAAGTTAAATAAGCAGGGTGACAATATACAGCCTTGACGTACTCCTTTTCCTATTTGGAACCAGTCTGTTGTTCCATGTCCAGTTCATGTGAACCTCAACCCATAAACCTATAAGCAATCTTACTTTCTCCTAGTCTCCCTAAGAATTAATTTATTGTCTCCAATCTGCTATCCACTATTCATTCTCTCCTTGCCCCTTAACAACAGAATCGGTGTTCCTGGATGCCAGCCATAAGATCACATTTCTTAGCCTCTTTTTGTAGCTAGGAGTACCTACGAGATGTAAGAGAAAGTTGTTTGGCAAGACTTCTAGGAGTGTGTGGAGTGAGGGGGAGAGGCACAGATTAGGGCTGGCCAGGCAAGTCCTGCCCCAACTGTGGGAGGCCGTGTAGTCCAGGTTAGTAATGGACAGACATTGATAGCCTTTAAATTGGTAGCATAATCAAATTTGAACTTTTAAAATATTCTTTTCACTAATCTATGGAGAATGGATATGGGGAGACAATTTAGGAGGACTGATTGGGGGAGCAGTGATAATGGGTCAAGTGAGTGGATTGCAGGAGACAGAGACAGCAAACTAAGCCACATGAGACTCTGGAGGTAGAAGCAATGGTGCTGTTTGTTTCTGCGAATGAGGAATACTTAGGTATCAAGGAGGACCTGTCCTCGAGGAGAAACTAGATATGACATAACAGAAAAGAAGCAAGTAGGGGAGACAATGATCACAGGAGCTAATTAGCTGACTGGTCATCATAAAACATCCAACTTGAGGTGTTAATTAAGGAGTTGAATATTTGCAGCTGGAGTTCAGAAGTGAAGCGTGAAGTATACATGTGGAGGAGTTGGCATAAGAAAATCACATGAGAAAAGGGGGCCACTGAAGGAGAGGGTGGAGAATAAGGACCAAAAAGCATCAGCGCTTTTCCCTGGGGAGGTGGACATTTAAATTTGGGTGGAAAAGAAGAAGCCAGAAAAGTGAAAAATCAGGAGTGTTATCACAGAAGCTAAGAATGAAGGAGCAGACATTTGTGTCAAATGTTAATGAGAGGTCAAAGACTTTGGAAAATGAAAGTTTTCCACTAGCTTTTAGCAAATTGGCCCTCCTGAGGAAGTGCGAGAAATGAGATCAAAACTGAGACTGGAGTGGGCTGAGGCAGAAGTGAGTGATGAGTGGGGACCACACCTAGGGGCCTGGCAGTTTTTCCCCATGTGGGGTTGTGAATGTCAGAGGCAGCAGCTCACAGGGAATGTGGGATTCAAGGTGGGAGGTGTGTTTCTAAAAATCGGGGAGACCAAATCTTGTTTGGATGTCATTAGGATGCTTGTTGGACCTTATTTCAGCGGGAGTAGAGTCTGCAGTGTAGGAACATTTACCGATTCAGATAAATCGGAAAGAATAACTGCTGTCTTGCTCACTGCATTTGTACGAACTATCTAATATGAATATTTTGTTGTTAAACTAAGTATCTTTGCCTTCGGGGAACTAATGCCTGAAATCTATAAAAACACATTTTGTATAGATACATCTCTTATTCCAGGACCATTAAGCTTTTTTTTTTTTTCTTCCGTTGTTTCCCCATCTATTTGTTTCTTTTTTTTCTTTAAAAAAAAATTTTTTTTTTTTACTTTATTTTACTTTACAATACTGTATTGGTTTTGCCTTACATTGACATGAATCCAGCACGGGTGTATATGCGTTCCCAAACATGAACCCCCCTCCCACCTCCCTCCCCATAACATCTCTCTGAGTCATCACCGTGCACCAGCCCCAAGCATGCTGTATCCTGCGTCGGACATAGACTGGTGATTCGATTCTTACATGATAGTATACATGTTACAATGCCATTCTCCCAAATCATCCCACCCTCTCCCTCTCCCTCAGAGTCCAAAAGTCCGTTATACACATCTGTGTCTTTTTGCTGTCTTGCATACAAGGTTGTCATTGCCATCTTTCTAAATTCCATATATATGTGTTAGTATACTGTATTGGTGTTTTTCCTTCTGGCTTACTTCACTCTATAATCGGCTCCAGTTTCATCCATCTCATCAGAACTGATTCAAATGTATTCTTTTTAACAGCTGAGTAATACTCCATTGTGTATATGTACCACAGCTTTCTTGTTTATAATAGCCAGGACATGGAAACAACCATTAAGTTTTAAGGCAAATGTCATGGTAAATTTTTCTTAGCTGTTTGCTCAAGATTGATCTGGTTTCCTAACATTCTATAGTAGATAGATGGCTTTTCTTTGGAAATGTAAGTTTTATCTGGATTAAAGAAATAGGCCCCCCCCCCAAAAAAAAAAGAATTCAAGTAATTTCAACTAAAGTATCTACTCATTTTCCTTGAATATGGATGTCAGGTCTAATTGTTCAAAATATTATGATAAGGCTCATTGTAGAGGAATTATGAAACCCATTTAAAGAGGTGATAAGAAAACTGGGATTTTAATATTTCAGGGAGAAGACATTTGAACTACCCCCAAAGAATATAATTATAAGAAAGAATAAAAGGGAAAAAGAAAGGAAAATAAAGCAAAGAAAGACAAAGCTGTTTTAAGAAAACCTATCATCAAATCTTAGGAGAAATGGTTCTTCCTTTGTTTGGTTATTTGTCATATGAATAATGCAAAAATGGTCTTATTTGATTTTAACATATCCTTAGTTCAAACTAAGTTTTAGGACCTGCTTCAAACAAGTGATTTTGCAATAAAATCTTTCCTGGGCATTATCTGCATCGATCTATTTTCACAGAATTGCAGAATTTGAGAGCTGGTAGAAACTTTGGAGATCATATTGTCAGTCTCTCAGGAGTTCTCTTTCTTTTGGAGTGAAAACTCAGAAACAAAAATAGTAAAAAGCAAGGGGTATTTAGTCATTTGAGAGAGACTTTTTTTCAAATAAAACTGCTTCATATACTCCTAAAATCCTTGCAGAATTACTTGAAAATTTTCAGAAAAAGGCTTGGCATAAATAAGATTGTTTCAAGTTAATTATCTCTTCCCTATATTTCTGCTCTTAATTTAGAGAATAGTAAAGATAAAATTCAAGAGTTGATTTTGTGGCTGCACATTACAAATATTTTAAAGCATGCAAAGTGTGCAATGTTGTGCAAATGGGAATGAGTGTCAATCTTGAGTAATAGCAAAAGTCAAAACAACAGGATAAATGAATTGCATAAGTTCTCAAACTGACCAGCAGGTGGGGGCCCAGATTGCTGCCAAAGAGTTTATAATTAGGAGAGAAAAAGAGACCTTAAAGTATTCTAAAATCCTTATATTTAGTCTATGTGGAAAAAAAAAATTCTGGAAGTAAGCTCACTTGATTGTAAGTACCTCTGCTCAGACCTGCTCCCAGTGTGACACAGTGCTCCCAGTTTTAGAGAAATGCAAGATTACTTAATTCCCTTTTCACCAAACTCTAATTATCAAAGTAACTGAGTGCTCCTCACCAAAGCAGAGTTAATGGTAGAGAGTCCTCATGAATGTTTCCTTTTTGATATACAGTTTCTAGTATTTCAGCTCTTATTTTTATACTTATTTTTATATGCACTCTGATTATCTTCCTACAATGCCCAATTATATTTCCAAAGCACTGAAATATTTTTTATGTATCTTTGCTTGGTTTCTTTTCTTATCCATTCTTTTAACAAAGAAGTATGAAGAGACTTTTGTAAAATTAATTAAAAAAAATTACAGGTTATTAGCACAAAAAGTAAAACATTTTCAGTACCAGCTTGCAAAATTGAAAACTAATCATAGTCCATTTTTTCAACCATAGGAGAGTTAAATTACTATTATACCAGTGAAAAATTGAGCAATTTTCCCTACCGTGGTTTAGAATTTTGAGTTCGTGAAACAGTGAAAATGATATGTTGTTTGTGGCATTAAATCTACTTAATTTGAAACCTTAAAATAATTTTGTTTTCTTCCATTAAATCTTTAATGCATTTTCAGCACAAAATTTAAATATATTAATATGTCAAATATTGATTTTGTGTTAACATTTTAAGGCTATCTAAATCACATTGATACTTTTTGGTTGATCTGAAAACAAGTTGATGTGTACTTTATTATCTGCTCAATATTATGATTTTAAGTTAATTTATTGATTGAAGAAGAATTACATCCTTCAAGTTCATTCGATTATGATAATCAGATTTCTAATATAGTGAAAAAGACTTAGTAAGATTCATGCACTTTTTATGAATAAATGATACAATTGTATTGCACGGGCCAAAAAGTTTGTTCAAGTTTTTCCATAACATCCTATGGGAAAAAAGCTGAATGAATATTTTCTTTTTCACCTTTGAAATTACATGGTTAAATTCTGGTAGTCTCTTCCTCAGTGAGAGGGCTTTAAGAAAGGAAAGCACTACTTGATTAATGCTGGAAAAATGCCAATGAAAGGTTGATTTTGCATCTCATTGGTCTTATTTCCAGGGTAAAATGGATGAAAAAATATAGAATGTTAGAATCCCAGTCTGGTTCTGCAGAATGCTGTGCTAACAGAAAATTTGCTTTGGGGTCCATTTAAGAAAACACTTGATTTACTTATTTTTTAAAAACTTTTTATTTTATATTGAGGTACAGCCAGTTAGCAAAGTTGTAATAGATTCAGCTGAACAGTGAAGGGACTCAGCCATACATATACTTGTATCCATTCCCCCCAAAGAGTCGGACACAACTGAGTGACTAATATAGACACACATGCAAACATTCCCCCTCATACTACCTTTATAATTACTGAATATTTAGGGAAAAGACATGGGTTCCAGAAAGGGAAAGGGTGATGCTTTCTGAGGAGCTCAGGGATTTTTTTTCTTAATGGATCCGACAAGGGTTGTCCTATTCTCCCTAAACATACTTCCTGTGTTTGGCAAAGGGGGGCTGGGAATGAGATAAGAGGGAAAAGGAGAAAAAGGGAAGTAGGAAGAAGAAAAAAAGTAGTTAGCAAGATGGTGAGCTAGTGGGAGAAAACTAGTTCTCTCTTGAGACTAAGTAGTCAGATTTATAGTATCTATTTCAGTCTTCGCTAGAGGTTTACTGACAGATCTTTGCCAAATCAAATCACTTAATTCTATAAGCCTTTTTTTTGCTCTTGGTGAAATATTATTGTTAGTATTTATGAAATGCAATGAGGATTTTATAAACATAAAGCCATGAATATTTCATGAAGATCTGGAGATATTTGGATCTAAGTATGTGTTATTGAATACAGCCAACTCTCAAATCTCACTTAGTGGGTTATGTGTAGATTTAGTTCAGGACTGATATCCCCTTGCTATGAAGTATATTTCTGAGCTGTTGCCCTTCACAAGTTAGTCAGTGTGTAGTTAAGGAAAGCGATCTAATTTAATTTCAGTCTGGGCAGTAAATCTCCTGCAATGAAGGTTGAGATATAAGGAAGAGGGGGAGTGGAGGAGGAGGAGGAGGAACTAATTTGGGCTTTCATTCAATCATCAATCCAACACTTATTCAGCATCTGCTCCATCTGAGGGACTGGCTTAGAATTGGGAATAAAAATATGAATACTAGAGAAAGCCTGATGTGGTAATGTGGTAAGGCTTTGAGCTAGATTTGCGTTACTAGTCCTTAGCCTTGAGCATGGTACTTAATCTCTTTGACCTGATATCTGTAAAATGAGGATAATACCTAGGTCAAAGAGTTATTTTGAAAATTAAATGAGAAAAGCATTTTGAGTATGCACTCGGTATATGTTAGCTATGAAAATCAAGTCTCAGGAATCTATGGGAAATTTGGGTAAGTAACTGATGAATATAACATTGTGGTATCACCCAGACACACATGGTCTGTTAGGAAGACTCAGGAGATACACTGAAATCAGACTAGAAGATTAATGCAAATGGAAGAGGATGTTAATACTAGATTTTGAGGAGAATTTCATGCTAAGCCAAGGACCTATATTTCAGTCTGAAAAGACTTTGGTGTAAAATTTACAAGCATCTAGTCTGAGTTTCAAGCTCAGATGATCTTTGAAAACTGTTTCCCTTGAGATATGAAAGAACTTCGTTTTACATCTTAAGCTTTTGACTCTTTAGCCCATCAAATATTTGATTTAATTTTTAGGGATCCCTTTATCCGATCAAAATTTTAAAAATCATTTTTATGTTTGACCAATTTTTGTCTACCTTCATTAGCCATATTTTTCAATTTATTCTGTACATTTTTTTTCTATTTTAAAATTAATCTCTTTACTTAGAGGATTTTGGAATTTCTTGGCCCTTGTAAAGTATGTTTATTTGTCTCACAATTTCCTTTCAGTGTGGAATATGTTGTAGAAGAGAAAGCAGTGATTTAGGACAGGTGGCTCCAGGGTAGCAATGTAGCATATAATGAAGTTTGTGGAAGAGAAGTCCTGTTCCCTAACTCTGTCACCTCCAGCAGACTAAGCAATCACTCTCAGCCTCATTTTTAAGACTCTTAAATATATGCATATCACGTGGGATAATGAATATGAAAATGGCCAGCACACCAAAGATTCTGAACAATCTAGGTTGGTTCTAGTTTGTGCTCATGGACAGAACTTCCCTTGGAGTTTACAATGATTTCCTTGTCCTCGAGAAAGGACAAGGCCTGGCCTCACATTACAGATGGCCAAATCTTAGTATAGCACTGGCATCCAGTAGGCAACCGATATTTAATATTTGCATGAATAAACTAAAAAGCGAGACAATGAAAACCTCCACAACTAAAGCACAGCTTCTGTCTCCCTCGGCAGGTTGCAGGTATATGCTAAGGGCATGCTGGAGATGGTGTGGTTTGCTTATACCTAGATTAGTTGGTGTCTGGTTGTCCTGTGGTATAAATTTCTGCTTCTAGTTAAGACATCATGCATTTGGTACCATAGAGCAGATGTGAATAATGGAGCCTGAAAGCCAGGTCAAAAGACATTTTCCACTAGTCACCTACTCACAGTCCTGCTTCTACAAAAAAATTAGGTGATAATAAATCTTTCCTTGAAAGCTTTCTACCAAGAGACACATGAAAGGTTCCTGATACATTCATTAGAATACTTGCTTCCAGAATAAATAGAAACAAAGGTATTAATTTTTTTTTTTTGTTTAGGGTTATATTTTGCAAGGATTCTTTATCTCCATTCCCATCTCTCAATGTGAAATCAAACAAGTTAGCTGTGGTTGGGACTGATAGAATCCAAATTTAGTATAAAAATGGATCATCTCATTTACATAAACTAGATACAAGACAAACTTTTGTTGTTTCTATTTTCCCCCATGCTAAGAACAAAAGCTAAGTGCTCAGGGAGTCTACCGTGGTTGATATGTTTGTCAGGATTGTGACTTAATAATTTGAGGAGACTTGAAAGTCAGAATAGGAAATGGTCTGCCAAATGTTAGACTGAGAAGTTTCCACTCTATGAGCTGGTTCTTAAAAAGAGCTCCCTGAATCATGAAGGAAATTTTCACAGATTTACTGTTATACCTAGGTCCCAGGGTGATTCACTGTAAGTGCTTTTCTCCATTCTGAAGAAACATGTTTAGATCAGGCAGGACTCCCTTAGAAGAAATGGAGTAGCCATCATGGTCAACAAGAGTCCAAAATGCAGGACTTGAATGCAATCTCAAAAATGGCAGAATGATCTCTGTTCATTTCCAAGGCAAACCATTCAATATAACGGTAATCCAAGTCTATGCCCCAACCAGTAATGCTGAAGAAGCTGAAGTTGAATGGTTCTATGAAGATCTCCAAGACCTTTTAGAACTAACACCCAAAAAAGATGTCCTTTTCATTCTAGGGGACTGGAATGCAAAAGTAGGAAGTCAAGAAACACCTGGAGTAACAGGCAAATTTGGCCTTGGAATAGCAGGGCAAAGGCTAATAGAGTTTTGCCAAGAGAACACACTGATCATAGCAAACACCCTCTTCCAACAACACAAGAGAAGACTCTACACATGGACATCACCTGATGGTCAACACTGAAATCAGATTGATTATATTCTTTGCAGCTAAAGATGGAGAAGCGATATACAATAGGCAAAAACAAGACTGGGAATTGACTGTGGCTCAGATCATAAACTCCTTATTGCCAAATCAGACTTAAATTGAAAAAAGTAGGGAAAACCACTAGACCATTCAGATATGACCTTAATCAAATTCCTTATGATTATACAGTGGAAGTGAGAAACAGATTTAAGGGACTAGATCTGATAGACAGAGTGCTTGATGAACTATGGACTGAGGTTCATGACATTGTACAGGAGACAGGGATCAAGACCATCCCCATGGAAAAGAAATGCAAAAAAGCAAAAGGGCTGTCTGTGGAGGCCTTACAAATAGCTGTGAAAAGAAGTGAAAAGCAAAGCAAAAAAGGAAAGATATAAGCATCTGAATGCAGAGTTCTAAAGAATTGCAAGAAGAGATAAGAAAGCCTTCTTCAGCGATCAATGCAAAGAAATAGAGGAAAACAACAGAATGGGAAAGACTCGAGATCTCTTCAAGAAAGTTAGCGATACCAAGGGAAAATTTCACACAAAGATGGACTTGATAAAGGACAAAAATGTTATGGACCTAACAGAAGAAGAAGATATTAAGAAGAGATGGCAAGAATACACAGAAGAACTGTATAAAAAAGATCTTCATGACCAAGATAATCACAACGGTGTGATCACTCACCTAGAACCAGACATCCCGGAATGTGAAGTCAAGTGGGCCTTAGAGAGCATCACTATGAACAAAGCTAGAGGAGGTGATGGAATTCCAGTTGAGCTGTTTCAAATCCTGAAAGATGATGCTGTGAAAGTGCTGCACTCAATATGCCAGCAAATTTGGAAAACTCAGCAGTGGCCACAGGACTGGGAAAGGTCAGTTTTCATTCCCATCCCAAAGAAAGGCAATGCCAAAGAATGCTCAAACTACTGCACAATTGCACTCATTTCACACGCTAGTAAAGTAATGCTCAAAATTCTCCAAGCCAGACTTCAGCAATACATGAGCTGTGAACTTCCAGATGTTCAAGCTGGTTTTAGAAAAGGCAGAGAAACCAGAGATCAAATTGCCAACATCCGCTGGATCATCAAAAAAGTAAGAGTTCCAGAAAAACATCGATTTCTGCTTTATTGACTATACCAAAGCCTTTGTGTGGATCACAATAAACTGTGGAAAATTCTGAAAGAGATGGGAATACCACCTGACCTGCCTTTTGAGAAACCTATATGCAGGTCAGGAAGCAACAGTTCCTATCTGTTCCTATTTGGAACAGACTGGTTCCAAATAGGAAAAGGAGTACGTCAAGGCTGTATATTGTCACCCTGCTTATTTAACTTATATGTGGAGTACATCATGAGAAACGCTGGACTGGAAGAAACACAAGCTGGAATCAAGATTGCCGGGAGAAATATGAATAACCTCAGATGTGCAGTTGACACCACCCGTATGGCAGAAAATGAAGAGGAACTAAAAAGCCTCTTGATGAAAGTGAAAGAGGAGAGTGAAAAATTTGGCTTAAAGCTCAACATTCAGAAAATGAAGATCATGGCATCTGGTCCCACCACTTCATGGGAAATAGTTGGAGAAACAGTAGAAAAAGTGTCAGACTTTATTTTTTTGGACTCCAAAATCACTTCAGATGGTGATTGCAGCCATGAAGTTAAAAGACACTTACTCTTGGAAGGAAAGTTATTGCCAACCTAGATAGCATATTCATAAGCAGAGACATTACTTTGCCAACAAAGGTCCCTCTAGTCAAGGCTATGGTTTTTCCTGTGGTCATGTATGGATGTGAGAGTTGGACTGTGAAGAAGGCTGAGCGCCGAAGAATTGATGCTTTTGAACTGTGGTGTTAAAGACTCTTGAGAGTCCCTTGTACTTCAGGGAGGTCCAACCAATCCATCCTAAAGGAGATCAGTCCTGGGTATTCTGTGGAAGGACTGATGCTAAAGCTGAAACTCCAATACTTTGGTCACCTCATGTGAAGAACAGACAAATTGGGAAAGACTCTGATGCTGGGAGGGATGGGGGCAGGAGGAGAAGGGGACAACAGAGGATGAAATGGCTGGATGGCATCACCAACTCGATGGACATGAGTTTGGGTGAATTCTTGGAGTTGGTGATGGGCAAGGAGGCCTGGTGTGCTGCAATTCATGGGGTCACAAAGAGTCGGACACGGCTGAGCGACTGAACTGAACTGAACTGAAAGTGACTGCTCATTCATTCATTTTCATTCAGCAACTATTTTTTGAGTGCTTATTATATGCCAGGCATTTTCTAGGAATAATGAGGCAAACAAAATAGAGCAAGTCTCTGCCTCATATTCTAGGATGATTTCACTCTTAACCTTGCTATGAACCATTATTCCTGACTGAATCTTGCAGTTTACACAATCAGAAGGGTAGTATTATGGGAATACAAGCGTGTGTGTGTGTGTGTTGCATCACTTCAGTCATGTTCGACTCTTTGTGATCCTAAGGACTGTAGCTTGCCAGGCTCCTGTGTCCGTGGGATTCTCTAGGGAAGAATATGGAGTGGGTTGCCATGCCCTCTTGCAGGGAATCTTCCCAGCCTAGGGATCGAAGCCGTGTCTCCTGTGGTTCCTGCATTGCAAACGGATTCTTTGAGGCTGAGCCACCAGGGAAGCCCTATATAAGAGTGAAATAGAGCCAAAATGCTTCTAATTATGTAGCTAATCTTCAAAGTTCTAAAAGACTCTGTCTACTCACACTGCATATATGGTGGAGTTTGACCTCAAGCCAAATTCCAAGGGCTTGATGATTGTTTGAAACTGGTATCAACTGTCCTATGTTGGGAAATAGAGAACTGACAATCCCATCTCTTGGTGAAATAAAGATTACTAGACTTTTTTAATCCTATAAAATTTCTAGAAATATTTTAGGCAGAACTCATGAAATGATCTAAGTGCCTACATGTAAAATTTTTGTTTTGTAAAAAATGTAATATTTAAGGCTTAGATTATCATAGTGTACAGTAGGGGAGCTACAAGAGGGCACTGCTAGCAATTACAGGTCTTTTAATAGAGAAACTGAAAATAAAAATACTGACAAGCATTTCACTCAGTTTTTCCATACGGGTCTATCCGAATTTTGTCAGTGTTTGGAGTGTTTCTGCAACTGTAACAAAAATGACAATAATTCTGTGTTCTGTTAAACATGTGATCAGTAGACCAGAGCTGAAAAGGGCCTTATAAGACTTCCTGTTGCCAAGAAGCTTAGTTCAAGCTGTCTTGAACTCTAGATCTCCGAAACTTTGCAAACATTCTAATTAACTTTGTTGTAGGTATTGTACTCTGAATAGAAATTGGGCTCTGTAGGTACGATTCTCTGTAGGTTTGAAATGGAATGCCCTTTTTTGTATGTTATCTTTTTCATGATTGTTTTCCCCCCTGCTTCTCCAGCTTCTCTGATAAAGCAGGACATTTGGATATCTACTTACTTCACCTTTTCCAAGCTTACTTTTATAGTTGGTGAAACTAATTTGTTTAGTCATATGGTGATTGCAGTCACTTGATTTCCCCCCCCCCGGCCTCTTTTTTTTTTTTTTTTTACTGCATTTATCTTTTTTTTTTCCCTCTCAGTGGACTCAAAGGCAGAACTTCACATTCTAATAAACACCACAAGCTTCAAAATGGATGAGAAATGTATCTCAACTGAAATGTGGGATGGGAAAGTTGGTTATTGAAAATACTCAAGGGTAAAATTATAGAATCAGCACATGAAAAATAGTTATGAAAAAATGGATGACATGCAGCAGGTATCACATTCTTTCCTTTAAACTCTTTTTCTTTTCTTGGTCCCTAAATATGGTCATAAGATTTGCTCCTGGATTTTCTGTTCATTTCTAAATACACTTCTGCTGAATTCTGGTCTATTCTTTCGGCTTTAGTTGTCATCTCTACATTGATTAAACAACTACTAGTGCTCACTGGACACTGTGCTGGTTATTCTCTAGTTGCCCTTGATTTCTTCTCTGCCCTGCTTTGTGCCATGAGAGGCTGATTGCCATAGACTGCATTACCCTGGCTCCTTGCCCTGCCCTCTGGTTGTATGTAGACAATGGAAGGATGGGAGGAAAGAGAATTAGGGTCATTATATCTCTTCCCTCCTCACTGCTGAACCTTGATTCTGGCTTTAGCTCTTGTTGGCAGGTCTCTTCTCTGCCACCAGCTCCCACTGGGCTCAGGTAACATGACTTTCTTCTCCTGCTCCTTCGTATCTGGAGTTAACTGCGGTTTCCTTCTGTTGCTAGTTTGTGTGACTTTCTCTTTTGAGTCCCTAATCCCGCCACACTTTGGATCCTGATAGTGGCTGCTTGTCACTGGGCACCAGGAATCATGTATATGTTAGAGATTCAGTGGTGAACTAAACAGGTTCAGTGGAATTTAACATCCTAGTTTTGTCTCTGTGGAATTTAACATCCTAGTCTGTGGGCATAGTTGATAAGCTAGCAAACTAAAAGTAAGAACAATTGCTACCATTTATTGTAAAATTTATGGTACCCCCCCCCCCCCAAAAAAAAAGGTGGTTAAAAAGCAGACAGATGTGAAGATATGGAGGGTGAGCTAATTTAGACATGGAAATATGTTCCCACGGGGGTAATACATGAGGTAAGGCATCAGTGATTACAAGTAATGTAGGCATTGGAAGGGCAGGAGAAATAAATCGGCAAATACGGAGAGCTTGAGGCAGAAGAGAAGTCAATGATACTTCAGTCTATACCTAAGTAGAAGGCCTCATATGTAAAATCTCTTCCCGCATTTGAAGCTGTTTACAGATGTATATTTATATAACAAAGACTGAGATTGTACTTGCCAAGTGCCAGACACTGTTCCGAGTGCTTAGTATTATCTCATTTAATCTTCAATTATCTCTTAAAAGCCGAGGCTATTTTCCCCACTTTATGGAGGTGGAAACTGTAGCACAGAGAAGACATATCCTCTTGTCATCTCAGACTTAGCAGATCCATGACTGATTCGATTATTTCTCCTTTTATCAGACTTACTTATATGAATGGAATTCTCATTATTTTAATCCCATGGCGTAGAAACTTCGCTATTTCACTTTTTTTTTCTTTCCTCTCATTCCCTTTATCAGGCATGAGCCTCCATAAATTGTTCCTTCAACAGATGTCTTACACATGTCAGTATATTTCCATTCTTAGCAGCAATGCCCTAATGCAAGCCCACTTCTTCCCTGGGTCACTGGATTACCACAACATCCTCTGATTGTATGCCCTCTCTCCTCCCGCCACACCCCAGAAGGGGATGGTCTGAAGAAGCTACCAGATTATTTCTTCATAGAAAAATCAATCATCATGTTAGCCCCCCTTTAAAAAAAAGCTAATAAAGTCCTCACAGTTTCAAAAAAGGGACCCATTAGAGTGCATTGCAATCTAACCTCATTCTCTTTATCCTTAATCCCCTGTTTTTTCAGCATAGGTCTTCAGTACCTGATTTTCTGATTTTTGTACTATATTCTGAACATGGAGGAAACAGAAATTCCATGTATATCACTGCCTTCCAGCATAAATCAGGTGAACATGTTAGTTGTAGGGGAAAACGTAACAATTTAGGAATCTTTTGTTATTAGGAAGATTCAACTAATATATATTACAAAAAGATTATACATGTGACTGGGAACAAATTTACAAATAGGAGAATTGACTCCTTCCTGCATCCACTATGCAGATTAAATAACAAGGTTCAGTTCAGTTCAGTCGCTCAGTTGTGTCTGACTCTTTGCGACCCCATGGACTGCAGCACGCCAGGCCTCCCTGTCCATCACCAATTACCGGAGCTTACTCAGACTCACATCCATTGAGTTGGTGATGCCATCTAACCATCTCATTCTCTGTTGTCCCCTTCTCCTCCTGCCTTCAATCTTTCCCAGCATCTGGGTCTTTTCAGCTTCAGCATCGGTCCTTCCAATGAATATTCAGGACCGATTTCCTTTAGGATGGACTGGTTGTATCTCCTTGCAGTCCAAGGGACTCTCAAGAGTCTTCTCCAACACTACAGTTCAAAAGCGTCAATTCTTCGGTGCTCAGCTTTCTTTATAGACCAACTCTCATATCTATACACGACTACTGGAATAATTATAGCTTTGACTAGACGGACTTTGTTGGCAAAGTAATGTCTCTGCTTTTTAATATGCTGTCTAGGTTGATCATAGCTTTTCTTCCAAGCAGCAAAAGTCTTTTAATTTCATGGCTGTAATCACCATCTGCAGTGATTTTGGAGCCCCCAAAATAAAGTCTGACACTGTTTCCACTGTTTTCCCATCTATTTGCCATGAAGTGATGGGACCGGATGCCATGATCTTAGTTTTCTGAATGTTGAGCTTTAAGCCAACTTTTTCACTCTCCTCTTTTTCTTTCATCCAGAGGCTCTTTAGTTCTTCTTCAGTTTCTGCCATAACGGTGGTGCCATCTGCATATCTGAGGTTATTGATATTTCTCCCGGCAAACTTGATTCCAGCTTGTGCTTCTTCCAGCCTAGAGTTTCTCATGATGTACTCTGCATATAATTTAAATATATACAGCCTTGACGTACTCCTTTCCCTATTTGGAACCAGTTGTTGTTCCATGTCCAGTTCTAACTGTTGCTTCCTGACCTGCATACAGATTTCTCAGGAAGCAGGTCAGGTGGTCTGGTATTCCCATCTCTTTCAGAATTTTCCACAGTTTTTTGTGATACACACAGTCAAAGGCTTTGGCATAGTCAAAGATGTTTTTCTGGTAGTGTGTTTTAATTGTGTGTGATTATCACAATTTCATTTTCTTTAGTTAGTAGTGCTTTTGCTAATTTGAGTGTTATATTTAACTGGGAGGAATGAATTTAAGGAAATTAAATCCATTTATTTAATATAGCATGTTTATTGAGTCATTATTATGTGAAAATTCTGTTTTAAGAGTTGTAAGGAATGGGAGAATAGGATATACTTTTTCCCCAAAAGGAACTTATGGACCACCAGAGTCCAAAATGAAGCTTGTAACAGTTCACTTAGAGGGTTACTGGGGAATAGGAAGGAGCCGTTAGATGAACCCAGGCACCAGGTATGTAGAAACCACTCATCAATTGATATGGTGTTTGGATTCACCACTTTGTAATGGAGTTTGACTTTCTCTCCCTTTAGCCTAAAGCTGCTCTCCGGTCCAGTGCTTAATCTTCACTTATACCTTTTAGCATTAAGAGACTGCCAATATTTGTCTGAAATTAAGGACTGAGAAATCAATGGTTTTAAAAAAGTGCATGGTAACCAATTTCCTTGGGTATTTACTCACTTTCAGAATCACGTCTACTTCAATCAATGCAAAAGCTCTGGATTTATAGTCCTGCCTCGAGAGCTAGTCCCTTTTCCTCAGCATGGCACATTCTTGTGTCTGCCTAACTCACTCTAGAACAATGCCCCAGGAGTTCTAGTCCGCGGCGGTTTTTGTTGTTCTCTGCACCTCAGGGCAACTAGGGGTCTGGAGAAGGAATCTCGGTATTTCAAATCCTTTAGAATTCATGTCCACCCTGATCTCAGTTCTCCTTTGAGGCCTCTCCATTAGTAAAAGGTGTGTATATGCCTCTTAGTTTTTCTCAGCGTCTAAAATAGTTACCATAGGAACACACAGAGTCACTCCCAAAGACCCACATTAGGTCTCATGGACAGTACAGCTTAAACGTGGGGGTCCCAAATCCAAATGTGCTGAGGCCAGCCAGGAAGACCAGGTGAGTGTGGGGCACAGTGTTTCAGGGAGAGACGGGGATTGTGACAACCTCTGCTCGTCTCCGTCTTTCTGTTTCTACATGGGAATGAGGGTCTTCGGTGCTGCCGTGCAATCTGAATTATGTCAAGAGTAGCTAGAAGTCCATATTTTCAAAGTAAGTAGAAATACATTTTAAGTATTGTAATGGTTAATTTTATGTGTCACCTTGACTGGGTGCCCAGACATCTAGTCAAACATTATTCTGGGTGTGCTTGTGAGGGGGTTTTTAGATGAGATGGACATTTAAATGAATAGACCGAATAAAGCTGGTTGCCCTCCCTAACATGGATGGGACTCATCCCATTAATTAAAGACCTGACGAGAACCAAAATACTGAATAAGAGGGAATTCTTCCTGCTTGAGTGGTTGAGCTGGGACATGGATGTTTTTCAGCTTTTGGATTCAAACTGAAAAAGTGGCTCTTCTTGGGTCTCAAGATTACTGGATTTAAAGTTGGAACTTAACACCATTAGCATCAGCATTTCTGGTTCTCAGGTCTTTAAACTTGGATTGGAACTATACATCCTTGGCTCTCCTGGGTCTCCAGTTGGTCTCCATCATTATATGAGCAATAATTCCAATCTCACTCACTCTCTCTCTCCCCCACTCTCGCTATATATACATACTTACACATATATACACATAGTGCTTATTGGCTTTGTTTCAAATAAAACACAACAATGGCATGAAGTTCTATATGACATGCCTGAAGACCAGTGCCATCATTTTGTATTTTATATTAAATACGTAAGAGTACAGGTCAGCATTTCTTGGCTGCTCCATACATTTCAAAGTTCACTGCATCTCAAAATGAAGATATGATCTTGGGTTAATATGTAGAATAGTGTTAGTGTCTTTTCTTTCTTCACCTCCCTTTTCCTTTTAGTGATCTTTCTAGGTCTTTCTAAAGCTTTCTAGGAATAAGAACCACTGCATTACTGGGCCATATACTTGTCAGTGACTGTCCTCTTAGTGACACAAGAGCAATGCCAAAGCTTACTGGGATCAGTAAATTCTTAGCCCAGAAGTCCCTTCCTCTTTAATGCCCATTAGAGGAGGTATTAGGGAAGCAGGGAATGGAGTTTCACTTTTCCAATTTGGTAAGTAAAGAGGCTTTACTTTTAAACAAACCAAGCCATATACATCAAAAGGTTGTTGGTCATCAAAATAGTCTCCTTGAAAAATTATTCTTATTTTAATAAAGATTCTGCCATGTATTCAAAAAATATTTGTTATTCTTTCAGAATTGCCTCCTAAAACAATTTCACAAGAAAATTTTGGACAGTGTAAATTCTTTGTTTTTGACTAAAAAACATGAATAACCAAATCAGAATATTCACCTTTTCAAATAACTTTTGGTTATGAGAGAGTCAATTCCTAGGCAGGTTGATAAGAAGTCCGGGGTCCCTGAGGAGGAGAGAGGGGTCTAGGACTCTTAAAGAGGAGATAGGGGTCTGGGATTCTCAAAGAAGGGGAAAGGACAAATGTATTTTTTTCTCTACATTCCTTAGTTTTAGCCACATAAAACATTTTTTTCTTTAAGCCCAGAACTAATAATTACACAACAAACAACTCAGTTTAAACTCTGTACTAAGGCTTCCCTGGTGGCTTAGAGGTTAAAGCATCCACCTGGAATACGGGAGACCCAGGTTCGATCCCTGGGTCGGGAAGATCCCCTGGAGAAAGAAAATGGCAACCCACTCCAGTACTCTTGCCTGGAGAATCCCGTGGAGGGAGGAGCCTGGTAGGCTACAGTCCATGGGGTCACAAAGAGTCAGACATGACTGAGCAAATTCACTTCACTTCACTTCAAGGATTATATAACAACAACGTATCCTGCTTGAGGACGGTTTCTCTTTCTTGAAAACCTTCTGACCAATCCTGTTATCTTAAAATGTATATTATGAAAGTAGGTCTGGTAAGATCTTTCTATTATTAGTTCTAATACCATTATCTTAAAATGTAAATTGTGAGAGTGAGTCTAGTAAGATCTTTACAACATTGAGACATTCTTTTGATTTATTGTTAATAACTACTTAAAAAAGTATATAGCTCCCTTGCTAAAGATTAGCGAGGGTTCACTCTCTGTCCCCTTCTGATGTCTATGTCAGAAGCTTTCTCTGTCTCTTTTCATACTTTAATAAAACTCTGCTACACAAAAGCTCTTGAGTGATCAAGACTGGTTCCTGGTCCCAAAGCTAAATCTTCGGAGATCAAGAATCTGACACCCAATCACCATAAGCTATCAGTTAAAAGGTGAATTTAAATATCTCCTTAAGGAAAAAAAATTGTTACCACTAAGACTACATAAGACTGTGTGGATCACAATAAACTGTGGAAAATTCTGAAAGAGATGGGAATACCACACCACCTGACCTGCCTCTTGAGAAATCTGTATGCAGGTCAGCAAGCAACAGTTAGAACTGGACATGGAACAACAGACTGGTTCCAAATAGGAAAAGGAGTACTTCAAGGCTGTATATTGTCATCCTGCTTATTTAACTTATATGCCAAGTACATCATGAGAAACACTGGACTGGAAGAAACACCAGCTGGAATCAAGATTGCCTGGAGAAATATCAATAACCTCAGATATGCAGATGACACAACCCTTATGGCAGAAAGTGAAGAGGAGCTAAAAAGACTCTTGATGAAAGTGAGAGCAAAAAAGTTGGCTTAAAGCTCAACATTCAGAAAACAAAGATCATGGCATCTGGTCCCATCACTTCATGGGAAATAGATGGGGAAACAGTGGAAACAGTGTCAGACTTTATTTTTTTGGGCTCCAAAATCACTGCAGATGGTGACTGCAGCCATGAAATTAAAAGACGCTTACTCCTTGGAAGAAAAGTTATGACCAATCTAGATAGCATATTCAAAAGCAGAGACATTACTTTGCCGACTAAGGTCCGTATAGTCAAGGCTATGGTTTTTCCTGTGGTCATGTATGGATGTGAGAGTTGGACTGTGAAGAAGGATGAGCTCCGAAGAATTGATGCTTTCGAACTGTGGTGTTGGAGAAGACTCTTGAGAGTCCCTTGGACTGCAAGGAGATCCAGCCAGTCCATTCTGAAGGAGATCAGCCCTGGGATTTCTTTGGAAGGAATGATGCTAAAGCTGAAACTGCAGTACTTTGGCCACCTCATGCGAAGAGTTGACTCATTGGAAAAGACTCTGATGCTGGGAGGGATTGGGGGCAGGAGGAGAAGGGGACGACTGAGGATGAGATGGCTGGATGGCATCCCGGACTTGATGGACATGAGTCTGAGTGAAGTCTGGGAGATGGTGATGGACAGGGAGGCCTGGCGTGCTGTGATTCATGGGGTCGCAAAGAGTCGGACACAACTGAGCAACTGAACTGAACTGAACTGAAGACTACATAAAATAATGCACCGTACATGGGTTGCTAAAATATTTTAAGCAATGGCTATATCACTGGGATAAATGCATATTATGCAAAGATGCCCGCTCTGCAAGGGTTCCATGGAATGAGTGGTTTTGGTGTATTTGTTTAGAACTCAGTCTTGTCACCACAAAACAGGGGTTGCAGACTCACTGAGTGACTTAGGCTGGGAATAAGACAGCAGGAAATACGGTGAGTTTGAGAACGAGGCTCTGGCAAGAGCAGGTGGCTGCTATTCAGCAACATCAAATGCTGTAGGGAGGCTCTGAACCATGTGTTCCCACACTGCTGGTATTTCAGGCCCTGTGAAGAATGCAGAGGAGTCCGGTGACATGGGGGTAACTGGTACCCCTGGTGGGTATGTTTTAGTCATGTGATGGCCAGAATAAGGGGGAGGAGGTAGAAACCCCGTGTGCAGATTGTGCACTTGAATTTGTCTGTAAAAGGAAGAAAATACATTAGGACATTAGCGAGGTCCAGTGGCTTTTCTTTAAGGTGGATATAAATGGGAAGGAAGGATTCCCAAGGTAGGAGACGAGCAAAGTGAGTGGAGAGGAAAGAGTGGAAATGGCGTGGACCACAGGACTGAGGCAGATGGAACCAGGGAACTCGGAAAGGATTAAAGCAAGGGCTCAGGAAGAAGGGAAGGTGGTGGGGATGAGGAAGGAGATCTCATCCTCTGAAACAGAGATTGATTGTGGTAGAGTGAGATGATCAATTACTTGGCTAAAAATAGAAAACACACTTATCAAATCTGTGCATGCTACCAATCTGTGTGGAGTAGCTAATGTGATTGATAATAGACATAAGATTCAAGAAGTCATGCTGGAATGTGGAAATGATGAATTGAAACAAAATGAAGTTTAGTGGTGATAAATGCAAAATTTTCCCTTGATACCGAAATAAATCATTTAAAGTACAGAAAGGGGAATAAATGACTTATACCATTTCATGTGGAAAAGAGTAGCATTTTACTTGATAAAACGCTTACATACTAGTAATACCAGAAGGGTAACATACTTGCTACAAAGCTAATGCAAACTTAAGTTTAATGAATTGGGAGAATATAGAGTCCACCACAGGAGAGTCTATAATTATGATATGTGAAATGTCTAAAATTGGGGCAGAAGGAGCACTATAATTAGGGCACTAATTAAACAAACTATGATACATCCTCAAAATGAAATACTCAGTGGTTCTGAAAAAGAATAAGGAGGCTCTCTGTATCCTAATTGGGAAGGATTTCTAGAACACATTGTTAAGCAAAAGATGAGGTAGCATACCTATAGCATGCTACCTCTTATTTATTAAATAGATAAAATAAGAGTATAGAATTTTATTTTTTAAGTTCATATAAAAAATTCCAAAATAATAAAAAAGGAATTAAAACAATGTGGAATTAAAATAATAAAGGAATTATAGCCCACAGCAGGCTGAGTGGGAATAGAGTAGTTAGTGACAGGGTAGGAATAAGGTTTTTCAATGTGCCCTTTTGAATTTAATTTTATTTTGACCATGTTAAAAATATTTGACCAAGCTTAAAAATATTTAAAAGATGAAACTGGTGAAGTGGGTTGTTGAAATTTACAATGGAGTACATAAGCTACAGAGACATCCAAAATTATATTCTTCCTAGTGACAGGGTTTGCACTTCATTTATCTCTTCTTCTGTAGTGTCTTCAATAATACTTGTCAGGTAGAAGGCTATCATTAAATATTTGTTGATCAAATGACTAAGTGAATGAGTACATGAATGATATGGCATGAGATGACATCTCTTCTCAAATGTACAAATGACTCCAGTCAAATAAGACTTAGCCCTGTTTTTAGTTCTGTGTGATTAAACTAGAATGAATGAATGACAGTTGTGGGGAGAAAAAAAAAAACACAACAGTTTGTTCTTTCAACAACCATTTTTGAGAGACTATTTTGTAGCAGGTACTGGAATTCTCAAGCAGAAGACGACATGATTTAAGCTTTCAAGTGGGTCCTGGTATAGAATCAAGGTGTCATGCTCAGAGATAATTTTATAACAAAATGGACACAAAATGGTCATAGAAAGTGCTGAATAAACCCGGGATGCAAGTGTAAGTGTGGCTTGGAGGTGGTCCTAGTTTGCTTCCTGGAGAGGGCATGTCTGAGCTCCATTTTAAAATAAAGAAAGGAAGGGAAAGAAAAGGGGAAAGAGGGGGTAATCCATGGAGAAGGAAGGCAAAGGCAGAGACTTCAGGACAGAAGAGAGTGGAGCGTGTCGTGAGGAACATCAATCAGTTCGTCTTAGTGGGAGCATAGAGATCAGAGCAGGGATGGCAGGACATGTGACAAGAAAGGGACACAAATAACTTGAACTCAGTGTAATAAAGAGGTTTCTAGCAGGCTGCATCATCCAAAACGGGAATGGTTCTCGGTGGAGGTTTTCATGTTCAAGCCCAGGCAGGCTACAAGTGCTATACAAAATAAAAGAGTGTGGACTCAGAATTTAAAGTAGACTTTTGTCTTTTAAACAAATTGCATCACAGGAAAAAGGAGTGTGGGATGATTACATCTGAGTTCCTTGACACATCAAAATTACCGGTATCCTTTTACACAAGTGCTACTTTGAGATCACGTCCCCCACTGCCTGCTGGTTAGCAGGAGGGGAGGGTGTCACGACACCCAGGGAAAGGAGAGGAGACCTTGTGATACTGTGTGATGTGGGGAAGGTGGATCTGGAAGTGAGTAAACCTGAAAAAGATTGTTTGCAAAAGGTGTTGATAACATGCATTTCAGAAAACCTTGAAACCAGTAAAGTATTAAGCACCTATCATTTTGTTGAGGCTTGAACTTTCTCTAAGGACTGTCACATAGAACTGTCTTATTGTGGAGGAGTTGATTTTTTTTTTTTTTCTTCAGAAAAGATAGTAAAGAGAAGGAATCAAAAGGTAGTATAAGGGGTTGGACTAGATGGTCATTTATGATACTTCACAGTCCTGTGTTTGGAATGTGAAAGATTGCTGCATTAGGATTGTCTGACCTCATGTCATTTTTAGAAAGAAGTTCCTTGAGAGGAAGGGAGGGTGTTTTTTTGTTTGTGTTTGCTCCGCAGGACTTAATGCAGAAGACTGCTACCTAGTAGGGCCGTTAAATTTTTTGTTTTTATGAATGGATGGGTTAGAGGCGCAACAGTAGTTCTCTGATGTCTTCTATTTTTATATTAATAGCTAACAGTGCTATCTGCTAAGTCGTTTCTATGAATCTTTAAATACACACACAACACACATGCCCACCTTTTACAGGTGCAAAAGGTGAGGAGTAGCAAGGTTAGGTGGAGAAGGAAATGGCAACCCACTCCAGTGTTCTTGCCTGGAGAATCCCAGGGATGGAGGAGCCTGGTGGGCTGCCGTCTGTGAGGTCGCACAGAGTCGGACACGACTGAAGTGACTTAGCAGCAGCAGCAGCAAGGTTAGGTAACCTGCCTGAGATCACACAACTGGTCAATGATGGAGCACGCGAGTTTTTCTAACTTCCGAGCTCATGGTCAGAGACTACCATACTGGGAGATTAATTTGGCTTCTTCTATTATTCATTCTTTTCTATGTATTTTAGATTTTAAATTATTTTCAAACGCTACAAAAGGGAAACAGGGTGGGATTCTTTCCCCTTAAATTAAACCACAAGGTCCTCGTGCTTGTTAAGAAGGAATCTCAGGATAGCAGACTGCATCCCATGGGGAGCTTGTGTCTGCTTTAGAGATTTGTCCTGTAATTTGAAGAACCGCTGGACACTGACAGTGTAGTGAAAAGGGTACAATCAGCTTCCTGACACGGGAAGAAAGCCTGTTAAGAGGTCAACTCCCTGGAGACTCTGGGTGCCAAGTGTGGGACAACACTAACAACTTCCAGCGGGAGTTGGGGCCAGCTCTCCCTCTCCAGATGGCTCATTGCAGGATGGTGGGTCCCACAGTGGGGGGCAGTGGAAGGGGCTGTCCTGGAGACAGCAGCAAGAGATAACAATGAGGAACCCTTTCAACACCAACTGGGGCATGCTATCCCTGAAAAAGAAGGATCCAAATGACTGTCGCCTCACACCAGGAAGCTGTCTCTCACACTGCTCAGCTGGACTCACCCTGGCACTCCTTCTGATTGTGAATAATTATAAATACACCAGATACAATCTTGCCTATGTTTCATTCTTTGGCAAAAGTAATTATACTAATTACTAGCATTTTGAGGCTGTGTCATTGTAGCCAGACACTTGAGGTGAATGCTTATTTTTTATCTCAAAAGAGAAGCTACAAGACCCTACACCTGTGGTACTGTGTTAATGAGTTACAGAGAATATAGTTTAACTAATTTGGGCTGTTTTCCTCTTATGTCTGTTATTTTCTTCCTACTCGCCTGAGGGATTGTGCTGCCAAAGTCTGCAGCAAATGGAACCTTGTAGCCATCATTTCTCTAACAAACAAGAAGAGAATCAAATATAAGTTGGTTTTGCTTCGCAAAGCTATGATTTTCTATCTTCCTCCTCCAACTATGAAACATTACTTTCCAAGAACAGTTTTTAGTCTTTCTAAGATTGTAATCATGAATTCAGTTTTACCTTTGAGTTCTATGCCTAACCTTAAAGACCTACAATTGCTGACATGAAATTGAACACACCTGGAAACCACTATTTGACTCATCATTTCATTATTGCTAATTTGTTAAATTGGTAGAACTGTTATACACTTTTTCGTTACGGGGAGGGAAGGCGGGGCCGGACCCCCACCCCCTAGCTTTCCCGCAGACCTCACTGCCTCCCGAGGTTTTAAGACCCCTGCCCGCTAACTGCATTGAGACTTGGGTAGGTGTGGCCGTGGGGGCTGCACAAAGCCCCCCCAGCCCTCCTGTCACAGGCATGGTGACCCCGGTCCAGCTTCCCAACCCGAATATCTCAGCTACCACTCAGATGACACCCGCCGGCTGAGCCGCAGACCTTGTGCCTTAGGTCTTAAGATCCGCTGAGAAAGAAACCACCTTCTCTTTTTGCAAATGAAAACACTGGGACCAGGAGGTCAAATGACGAACGAAAGTCACAGTGAATGGGGTCAAATGCACCCGGGAAGGACCAGGCTGGCTGCCTCCGAGGCCCGAAGCCGGGAGGTCCCAAGAGGTCCCGCAGCCCGCCTGTCCCCGAGGGCTGCGAGGGGGGCGCGAGGTCCCAGGTTCCCCACCGCAGAGAGCCAGAGACTCCGAGTCAAGACCCAACGTCAAGGCCGACCCAGAGCAGGCGGTGCGGGCGACAGACAGGTAGGGGAACCTGAAGGAGTGTCGCAAAAGTGACGCTCACCTCCACCATGATGTTCTTCCAGAGTGAGGCAGAAACGGACCAAGGTTGTATATTTTTAAGACAAACGGTATCTGCTCATTTAAATAATTAGTCCTATTTTATAGCTAGAATCTTGACTCAAGGAAGTTGAGTGACTTGCATTTTGGCAGATGGTAGATGCAAACTGGGCTCTGATTTGATTCCTGTTAGACAAAAATCATCTGAGGAGCTTTGTTGTTGTTATTTTTATTTATTTTTAATTGGAGGATGGTTGCTTTAGAATGTGTTGGTTTCTGCTGTACAACAATGGAGAACTAGCTGTAAGTACACATATATCCCCTGCCTCTTTAAAAACATTTTTTTTTAATTGGTGGAAAATTGCCTTACAATTTTGTGTTGGTTTCTGCGGTAGAACAATGGGGAATCAGTTATGTATGTATATCCCTTTCCTCCTGAGCCTCCTTTTCCTCCCCCCACCGCAGTCCCTAGATCATCATAGACTGCCAGGCTAGGCTCCCTGTGTTATTTAGCAACTTCCCACTGTCTATTTCACACATGATAGCATATATATGTCTGTGCTACTTTTTCAGTTCTTTCCCCTCCCTCTTGAGCACCGTCATCCCATCTCTGGGAAGGAGATTCTTAACTGTAAAGGTCCAGATATCTCAGAGTTACTAAACTTGAGACTTTGCCCACTTTAATAAATTTTATGGGGAAATTTATGGAAAATTTCCACAGAAAGTAGTGTTATTTGTTGTTAAAGTTATCAATTCAGTAGACAGTAATATGACACATTTTCCTGTTTTTTACTAAAGGAAAATATCCGCCGTTTGTGAGAGTCAAGCAATTAGGGAAGACTGAGAACAAAATGCCAAGCACGGAGAAAAACTTCAACAAGAAATCAGCTGGCTCTATGACTGGGGAAAATGGCTGCTTGGGATCTTTGTGTGAATGTTAAACTTCCCAGGTGGCACTAGTTGTAAAGAATCTGCTTGCCAATGCAGGAGACGCCAGAGATGTGGGTTCGATCTCTGGGTTGGGAAGATCCCGTGGAGAAGGAAATGGCAACCCCCTCCAGCATTCTTGCCTGGGAAATCTCCTGGACAGAGGAGCCTTGTGAGCTACAGTCCATGAGGTAGCAAAGAGTCAGACAGGACTGAGCAGGCCTGCACTTTCTAGTTGTATTGCTTGTGAATATTTAAGGCAACAACTGGAGGAAAAACCCTAAGTACTTAATACTAGAATTTATGCTATGATTTAAGACTCTCAGGAAGATAAGATTACTAAGAAGAATTACAACTTTACATTAAAACTTCTGTGGCAGAAATTGTTAGCTGTCTATCTAATATCCACTTGCTCTTTTATTTATTCACTAAAAGAAATTTTATATCAGTGGATGTATGTCTACCCAGTTAAAAACCATTTCCCAGCCTCTCTTTAGATACAAGCCTTAATGAACTGTAAGCAGGAATTTTTACTAAGGGCACTCATGCAGCGCTAAGTGCATTTTGTGCCTCTTTATCTTTACTGTTACCTGGTGTAGACATGACAGATGGAGAACAGTGGCTGCCTGAGACCACAGATGGCCTTCAGCACTGGGGCCACAGGACTGGTAGGCCACAAGAGAGACGAGCCTAAGGTAGCAATAACACCTTGGAGCTTCCATGCCAGATTCGGTGTACATTGCATCAGAGAAATTTATCCCATTTATACATATGTGTATTTCATATATCTGTGTATATATATATCATAATCAATTTGTATATTTCATACATATATATGAAAGTGAAAGCGTTACTTAGTTGTGTCCGACTCTTTGTGACCCCATGAACTGTAGCCTACTAGTCTCCTCTGTCCATGGAATTCTCCAGGCAAGAATATTGGAGTGGGTTTCCATGTCCTCCTCCAGGGGATCTTCCCGACCCAGGGATTGAACTCCAGTCCTGCATTACAGGCAGATTCTTTATTGTCTGAGCCACCAGGGAAGCCAGATACATATACGTATATATTGGACTTCCCTGGTGGCTCAGATGGTTAAGCGTCTGTCTACAATGCAGGAGACCTGGGTTCAATCCCTGGGTCGGGAAGATTCCCTGGAGAAGGAAATGGCAACCCACTCCAGTACTCTTGCCTAGAAAATCCCATGGACGGAGGAGTCTGGTGCAGGCTACTGTCCATGGGGTCGCAAAGAGTCGGACACGACTGAGTGACTTCACTTTCACTTTCATACATATATATATATATATATATATATATATATGTGCTAAGTAGTTTCAGAGGTGTCTGACTCTTTGTGACCCTGTAGACTGTAGCCTGCCAGACTCTTCTGTCCATGAGCTTCTCCAGGCAAGAATACTAGAGTATTCTCCAGGGAATCTTCTCCAGGGGATCTTTCTGACCCAGGAATCAAACCCATGTCTCTTATGTCTTCTTCATTGGCAGGTGGGTTCTTTACCACTAGTGCCACTTGGGAAGCCTATATATATATACACATATTTGGTGGATTTCCTCAATATTTCTTCTCCATCTTTCAGCAGTCTCTGTGACATTACACTGTTCTACTTTTTCTTTTTTTTTTCTGTACACTTACAGGTTTTTCAGTACTCTACAGTCTTTTGTATTATGTTTATTGTCCATCTCTATTAAAATATCAGCTCTACTAGGGCAGGGGTCACTGTCTGTTTTGCTCACTAAAGTATCCTAAGTGCTTAGAACAAAGTCTGGCCCATGGTAGGTGCTTAGGAAATAGTTACTGGATGAATGGATGTGCTTCTGTGTACAAAAAATGTTAGTGAAATACTTGAAAACATAAGAATAAAGTATAAATAATAGAGAACATAATCTTCCTTGCATATGTGGAATACATCCCTGGATTTTGTGTGTAATGTTGGTTATTAAAACTTAAGAAAGCATAAGGGATTAGAGAAGGACTATAGAAGGGCGGCTGGAGAGGGCTGGGTATTAAGGTGAACTTTAAAAGATTAGGATTGCATAGTTCAGCCAGCCAAGATGAAAGGAAGATTAGCCAAAGTGCATGAATTCTGCATGGAGGATTTCTCCACCATGAAGTGTCTCGTTCAGTCTCAGTCGCCCTCTGTCTCCAGTTCCACCAGGCAGAGTTAGAGGCTCTTCCTCTATCCTTTCTACTTTCACGAAATTGCCTGTCTGATAGAACTTTTGAATGTTTCACTTTCTAAAGCATACCCTGTGGAGCTCATGCAAAGAGAAATCATGTAAATAACTCCACAGAAAGTCTAAATACATCATTTTGGATTCTTAATAAGCAATTTAAAAGAGCTAAGGCTTTTTAGCAGAGAAGGCAATGGCATCCCACTCCAGTACTCTTGCCTGGAAAATCCCATGGACGGAGGAGCCTGGTGGGCTGCAGTCCATGGGGTCGCGAAGAGTCAGACACGACTGAGCAACTTCACTTTCATGCATTGGAGAAGGAAATGGCAACCCACTCCAGTGTTCTTGCCTGGAGAATCCCAGGGACGGGGGAGTCGGGTGGGCTGCCATCTATGGGGTCGCACATAGTCGGACACGACTGAAGCAACTTAGCAGCAGCAGCAGCAGCAGCAAGGCTATTTAGAATATATTGATGACTTTTGGAAGTTAATGCCTATGGAACAATCCTGCCTCTCATAACACTTGTTTTGGAGTCACTCTCAGAAAAGTGTACAAACATGAAGAACTATGAGTTTATCAATTTTTGTTTTGAAGTTAATAGGTTAAACCACAAAAGAGAAAATACAAAAATTTCCTGTAGAATGTTAGCATTTAGTATCATAATTACTACTAACTCACTTATTTGTAGTTTTTCTCCTTTGGCTTACTTTTCGTACTTCTGTGAGGAGAATTTGAAAAATTACATTGCTCTGTGCCCATTTTTTAATGCCAATAGGGCAAAATGTTTATCTGCACAAGTATTTCACAACATGTCTTGAAGTTTGTTTCTATAAATGCCTTGATTTTGTGTGTGTGTTTTTTTTAATAGGCCATATTCTAAAAGACTATTGTGGCATTAATCCACCATTTTTTGAGAAAATATAACATGGTTGCTGTTTTTTTGTCACTAAGTCATGTCTGACTCTTTTGTGACCCCATACAGTGTATGTAGCCTATCAGGCTCATCTGTCCATGGGATTTCCCAGGCAAGAATACTGGAGTGCGTTGCCATTTCATTCTCCAGGGAATCTTCCTGATCCAGGGATCGAACCCGTGTCTCTTGCATTGCAGGCAAATTCTATACCACTGAGCCACCTAGGAAGCCTCAACATGGTTAGATTTGCATATATGTGCAAAGATTATTTATATAGAAATGGTCTCAGGGAATAATGAATCCATTCTCAGTCATTGAGGTATATTTACCTCAATAAATGTTACTATTAATGATGGGGACCTTTTGGATCCTCATTGGCTACATCCAAGGAATGACTCTGGTTTCTAGGGGTGATAATTTGATGGGGAGTATATTTTCTGCAGATGGTTCTTTGCCAGTATTCTTCAGGATGGTCTTCATGCAAGGAAGATTGGCCCTACCTGTAAACCAGTAAGGTGAAAAATCACTATTAAAAAAAAGGAATGGTCCTTTTGCCAGCTAAAGAAACTGATGCTTTTTATCCTCCTCTAGTCACAATGATCAACACATTAATTCACTGTGTACAAAGGGCATGCAGCTCAATTATTTACTAGAGGCATAAATTAAATGCTGAGCATAGTTCAGGAGGCAGAGCATCTTTCTTTCTTGAAAAAGTAAAAGGAGAGAGAAAAGCTTTAGAAGTTTCTAATCTTGCCTGTTCATATTATAGTGAACAAATCAAGTTTAATCCTCTTCAATGTTGAGCTTTAAATTTTTATGTTTTCTGCCTGTTATTCAGTAGAAACCGACATGCAGATCAGCCATAGTGCTTGTTTCTTTTTATCAGAACAAATGTCTACATTCCCACCCAAGGACTTGTGTATTCTTTACCCTTTCTCTTCCAAATGACCTGTCAAAACTCAGAAATGTCATGTTAATGTTTTATGGAAAGACTATCCCAGCTGCTTCAGGAAATGGCAGCATCCCTTCAATAATTTACATGCTGTTTCTGCTCTACTTTTTCTGGTGTCTGTAAAGTTTCAGCAGTGAAAAGCCAGACAGCAGTAGGGCTTCTCGGCAGCATGTTTGTCTCTAGAGCTTTGTCCACTTCGAATCCTACTTTTTCCTTCTTAAATAAAGCCCAGCAATTTCCGCTTTCTAGTCTAGTAGGAACCCTCAGTCACTTTTCATACAGGGGCTGTGTTTCAAGTTCATTTTGTGATTCAAGTTTCACACTTGTTTTTCCCTGTTGGATTTATTAACTGTACTTTGTAATTAGCAACTTACTTTACATTAACTTGTTCATCAGTGATTCCATCCATGAATATCTTTGTTTCCTTACCTTGAAGAAAATGTTCTGGCTGAGAAGAGGGTGGCTATTTCTTTTGTGCCAGTTTGATTTATTCATCTAAAATCTGGCACATTAAAGACCCGAGTGTTTTTCAAGCTTAAAAAATACTATCATGAACAAAATCTGCATTTGGTTTAAATATGGTGTGGTGGAAAGAACAAAGGCTTCACAGTCACGAGGGCTAGAATCAAGTTCTAGTTTTGTCCCTGACCTTTTGGGAATCATAGTCAAGGATCGCTTTTCATCTGTGAGTTGGGAATTCTAATAATTGCCTGATGTCTCCTAGGACCTGCGTGAGGATAAAATGAGATGCTGTATTTAAATGTTTCATAAATAGAGGACCTTTAATCAGATCCTTTCAGTCTGTGAGTCACACAGTTTGACCTTTGTACCAGCTTTTCCAGGCCTTTGTGTTCTGAGTCAACACAAGTCCAAGTGGGCAGGACTTATTAGAAGTAACGTCACCTCCTGGCTTCTGAAGTGTGAAAACACCTCCCAAACTAGAAAGCTGTAGCAGGTTGAGTGTGGTTTGGTGCAGTCTTGCGTCAGAGAGTATGAAGGTGTTAGCAAAACAATTTCTGCTAATTTCCTCCTAATAAAAGAATGCCCCATACCAAGGCCTGTTCATCTTTTTCTAAACTCTCATTCTGAGGCATTAAACAGCATATACTGTTTTGGGTGGGGGAAAGAACCTTAAACTTACAGGTCTGTGGTAAATATTTCTTAAATGAAAGAGCATACACTTTTCTTTAGGGATTAATTTCCAGGGCAGGTTAGTTTCTATGCATAATCTAAAGTCTTAGTTTATAGAATAAAAATCTAGCATCCATCTAGATTTTCCATTTTGAAAATGTGTATTTGGAATTTTATTTTACATATAGACTTTTAAACATAGCATTAAGTGTCATGACAACTCTATATAAATCTGAATGCATCATCTTATGATATATATATATTAATTTTTATTTTTACTTTATTTTACTTTACAGTACTGTATTGGTTTTGCCATACATTGACATATCTTCTGATATTTTTACTTGCCCTGTATCTAAATGATTTGCACATAGTTTTAGAGATTTCCCAACTTTATTTCTAGTATTATCTCCCTTACCAAAATGGGTTATTACCTTGTTATGGGGATAGTAAGTAGAGAGATTTAACTTACATACATAGCATTTATAGTCAGCCTTATTTCTAAGCTTATCTTTCCTTTGATGGAGGGAATTCAATCCTGTTTTTATTAGCTACATAATTACTTGAACATGTTAGCTGATGAATAGATTCTTATGGAAGGAATAAATAACTGTACTATCTTGACAGAATGATTTTTCTTAGAAGATTTTCGTAATCTTGTCCTTTCAGCACTTTACTATGGCAGATTTATATAGTCTAAACTCTTGGGCCTGTTCAGTGTGAATTCATGAGGCAACTGATTTCGTGTCTCCAGGTAATCAGTGTCCTCACCTATAGAGTGAAGATACTAATGTCGACAGTTCTCGAGTTACCACAAGCTGATTCCATTGCTTTTCTTATCACTCGACTCAATGCCAGCTCCCTGATTTAGATGCTGTTACGCCTGCCTGGAATCTCTCATGTGCGTTTGGGCACACATACAGTCATATGGAATTAAAGACTTCATCATTCTATCTGTGTCAAATTTCCCTAGGTTTTCCTTACACATTTGAAGTAGAAATTAGGTGGAAGGAGGAATGTATGTGTTTGCATGTGTACAGAAATGGGAAAATTGTTGCAAAAATAGACTTTTGTTGTCTGTAGGTAGACTGATTTTTCTTATGTAACAGAAGAAAAGGAAATTAATTTGTTGAACCAATAAAGGATGATTTGCCAAATTCTTAAGAATTCTCCTGTTGCTGCTAAGTTGCTTCAGTCGTGTCTGACTCTGTGCGACCCCATAGACGGGCAGCCCACGAGGCTCCCTCGTCCCTGGGATTCTCCAGGCAAGAACACCGGAGTGGGTTGCCATTTCCTTCTCCAATGCAGGAAAGTGAAAAGTGAAAGTGAAGTCATTCAGTCATGTCTGACTCTTCGCGACACCATGGACTGCAGCCTACCAGGCTCCTCCATCCATGGGATTTTCCAGGCAAGAGTCCTGGAGTGGGGTGCCACTGCCTTCTCCAAAGAATTCTCCTACTACCTGCAAATTAGGACAGTGAGACCTGGGAGACCTACAACATCTTGGAGAAGATAGCTGCAGAGAATAGGGAACCTGTGTACAATTTGGGGGGAGGATAGCCTTCTTAAAAATATGTGATGCAAATAATATTGTTTATTCCAGGAAATGACTTTTACCAGTTAACCTGAATATGTTGCTGAGACCTGCAAGTGCCATAACTATAAGTTCAACATATTTATAATGGAATGTATGATTATAAATGGAGCTGATTATTTTTCACTCATGGCTCTTTTTGCTCCTGTACTCCGTGGCAGTGTCTTATTGCCCACCCTCCTGCTCACATTACAGTAGAGAGAAACATATTCCTGGCAGTCATCATGAGGATGTTTATCCTAAGTGTGTGGGTGCCAAGGCTCTTGTGTTGCAGAGTTCCAACTGTTAGCTCTCAATTTTGATCTTGGCTTAAGGAAGGACCACCCCCCATCTGCTACTTGCAGGAAAAAATAAACCACTCTCCATTTCCATTGCTGCTCCATGACTGTGTCATGTGCTGACTGTGTCAGCAGATGTTACTACTGCCTTTAACCGGGCATGATCCATAACATTTATTTAATGAAACAACTCATGTTGTAAAATAACCTATCGTTTGGTTTTCTGTTTTATGACTTATTAAAGAAACAAGCAAATAAGACACTTTGCCTTTCCAGAGGGAAGTAAAGTGGAGACAGTTACCAATTTGGTTGTCTGTTATGATAAAATAATCAAACCTAGATAAAAAACATTGTGGGTCACTGTTACAGAAAGTGAGGCATAAATATTAGGTATTGAGGACTTGTTGAGTGCTAAAACACCTTGCTGTTACATCTCCCTTTTAGAGGAAGCTGGGCACTAAGAAACGTGCTACGCTTTTGGCAGAGAGTCGCTGGCTCAGTCACTGAGCGGTTTGGTCCCAGCTGCGGGTTGATTGATGGCACTGCATCAGAGAGCACTCTTAGGGGAGCTGTTTACCCCCATCTTCCATCTGGAGCTGCTGGGATATACTTCACTGTGATGATGGCTACTGAATGAGCTGCACTGGCACCACCTTGGAAGGATGGCGGCTGGGGAGCCGGCCCAGAATCAAAGGATGTCAGGGTAATGAATGGAGCTGAGCACAAAGCGTCCAACCCTTCTCAAACATGATGGGGTGGCAATTCGAAAAGAAGGATGGCACACAGCTTTTAAAACTACAAAGCAGGGGAATGTAACACTCCTTTGTTCTTTCATTTGGGGATCTTACTTTCTAGAGATTTATATCCATTCAAGGAAATATGGTAGTTATGACTGAAATACAGTGCCTTGTTGACAATGAACTATTGTTTAAAATTCATTTGACCATATTAGATTATAAACTTCTTTTAAGAAAGGTATTCAGTATTTTGGGGGGCACATAGACAACCAGTCTGAGAGGTGCATTCGTGATCCACAGCTTCTTTAGGAATCTAATTATTATGTATTATGGAAATTATATATATTTCCATTTAATGGGAAACAGTACAGAAAGTCCATAAGAACAAAACAGAAATGATTGTACGCAAAAGCATTTCTAAGAGGTGGACACAGGCAAGCATATACTCCACCAACTACAGGTGCAATTGAGGTGAGTGCTAAGTATTACAGAGAGGCTGTTGTACAAGTGAGGACATGCCTGGGAATGAAGCCAGCAGGCCAGGGTCTAGAAAATCTCTGTGGAAGAGAGTTGTAAGGCAA